>NC_134268.1:173455330-173625330 GCF_031893055.1 Leptodactylus fuscus | reverse complement strand
GGCAGGGGCTACACACGGTGGCTCAGTGGTTAGCACTGCAGCACTGGGGTCCTGGCGTTCAAATCCTGCCAAGGGCAAAAAACCATCTGCAAGGAGCTTGTATGTTCTCCCCATGTTTGCATGGATTTCCATCCCATATTCCAAAAAGACATACTGAAAGGGGAAAAAAAATGTACATTGTGAGCTCCATGTGGGGCTCACAATCTACATAAAAAAAAAAAAAAAAAAAAAAAAATCGATAGTGGCCTATGTGATTATGAAGTGGAAGGTGAATGGTGATTGTCGGAGTGTGCCCTGATTCGGCAGACCCCTGAAACTGGGAGATAGAGACCGAAGAGTGCTGGACAGAGAACTCGCACCCACCCGATGGCTCACATACACCAGGAGTTTCACCAGGCATCCGGGAGTATTGTGTTGATCAATCCCATCTGTAAGGAAGCATCTGCTGGGGTCTACCAACTATTGAGTATGAATAAATGTTATTTTTCTATTGTACCACAGGTGTCCTAATACTTATTGGTAAACAGTGTATTACATACTGTACAGAAGTATAAGGCTGGGTTCATACCAATCAACTTTGCTGATGAATTTCTGTCATGGTGATATATCTGCTGGAATCAGAGAGGGATTTTTACTGATTTCAATATTTGTGGCCGCGGGCATGTGCAGCCGGCCCTGCTTGAGACCCGATGGCAGAGCCGATTGTGCATGCCTAGAAGACTGAAACCCAGCACGGAAGAAGACACAGGGAGAGGGTGTTCCAGAAGAAGATGGAGGCATCGCTGTAGATTTCTCTCGCAGCATTGGGGATGCGCCCAATGCTGTTTGAGCGCTGGGGACCGCCCCCCAGTGCTGCGAGAGAACTCATTTGCATACCGAAGAAAACCTGGATTTCTACCAAATGGCAGCACGGAGAAGACATCTAAAGGTAGGAGAAGAATAGTCCTTCTTAAGGTTATTTTTACGTGTTAGACAGAAAAAAAGGGTATCCAATGATAGGATCCCTTTAAGTGCAGCAGATTTGTTGAAGACAATTCTGTGCCTAAAAACATGAATGTGGTTGAGTCTACAATTCTGAATGACCCATTCAGCTGACCCTAATAATCATAGACACCATAACACCCGGTTATTTATGAAGAGCTGGAAGTCCTGGGTTCAAATCCTGCCAAGGACAACATCTTCAAGGAGTTTGTATGTTCTCCTCGTGTTTGTGTGGGTTTCCTCCAAGTACTCTAGTTTCCTCCCGCACACCAAAGACATAGTGATATGGAATGTAGATTGTGAGCTCTATATGGAACAGTGACTGTCAATGTCCATAAAGCGCTGCAGAATATAATGGCACTATATAAGTAAGCATAATAAGTAATACTTTCTGCCATGCCCTATATAAACAGGTCAGAGAAGACATCATAAAAACTAATTTTGTGACACTAGTCAATGAGTTAAACCAATACATAAGGTGTGATATGTTTTACCTTATTGTAATCCTAATTTGAGTATATTCATATGCAATAGATTTAATACAGACATTTCTGTCCCATTCATCTTAATGGGACTTGCAGGAATCCCTGCGCTTGCTGCAGCAACAACCCTAATCAACTGAATGGAATATAAAATTTACTGTGTGTGAATATATCCTTAGCAAACCATACTAGAAACATGGAAACTAGCATTAGATGTCTGCTATCACTTCTGGGGGTCACATTGGGGAGATCCAGCTGAGGTATTAGGCTAAGGCCCCACGTTATGTTTTTTTGCGCTGCGGGAAAAAACACGGTAGAAACATAACGCAGAGGTTTTCTCTTTGGACTTTCTATTTCCATTATACCTATAGAGAAACCACCTATATTTTCATAGGTGTAATTGCTATTGTGTAACTGCAACCACTTCGCTGTGGCTGTAAAACTGCGGTGTTTACACTTGTGGGGCCTTGGCCTCAATGGATTTGTCAAATCTAACATTTTATTTTTTAATTTGGCCAGGGGAGGTAAAAAAATGTAAACCCCCCCAAAACATACTCACCAGTCCCAGGTGCTCCGGTATCTCCCAACTTGGTCTGGTTCTGCAGCTCCAATCTGCGGCCCCAGCGGCCTAATGAAAGGACATAAGGATATTACAGCTGGCAAGAACTTCAGCAAAAGAAAGCAGACGAGTAGCAGGACCAGACTGGGCTGTTGGGCTGGGAGGACACCAAACCATAGGGAGACAGGTAAGTTGTTTTTTGTTTTTTGAACTCTCTCAGCTTAACCCATTAACTGCCACAATTCCCAATTGGGAATCGGGTACTTTAACCCACCTACAAATACCATTTGTCATTGAGGATTAGAAACAGGACAATCATGTGCTGATCATGTGCCTGCATTGCCTTCGCGCACACGAGGTCATTTTCATGGCGCAGTTCTCATATTATTGAAAAAAAACAAGCAGATAATGGGATAATTGAAAAATAATATTTTAGCCTGGACAACCTCTTTAATCTGGGACTAAGAGATTGACATACAAGGTGTATATCTAGAATATAGTTGTAGGTAGTACCAGAGACACAGTTCTCAGGGCAATTGAATACACTAAATCACCAACAGCTCCTTATAGACAGGGGGTTTAGTGTCCCAAGTAGCCCTGTTATAAAGCAATCTGTAGCCACATTAAAAATAAAAAACCTACTTACCTAGAGATGAGTCCAACAAGTCTCATATCACTCATTTCTGATGCTCCCAGTGTCTGCACTGTTTCTCTGTGAAGCTGGACATGTACACCTTGGCTTATCTGTGCATGTGCCAGAGGTTCAGCGCATGCGCACTGAATCTGAGATTTACCCCTCTGGCTTCATTGAAGAACTGTACAGGCACGGTGAGTACAACTGATAGTTGAGTATTTTATTTTTGAGTTGAGCTTTTTTTTTTAATGCAGACTCTGTGATTTGACATACAACCCTTGGTCTATATAGACTTGTGGGTGTTTTTGTGTCTCAAATTGCCCGGACAGATTCCCTTTAAATTAAACATTCGCTTGCTGTCAGTGTCTGAATGTAATGTACAGCAGCTCCTGAAGCCACTCTATGATGGCAGTGCCAGGTTCTTAGAGGTGATGTGTAGGACAAGTGTAGGGACCACCTAGAGGGCAGTTTATTGTGTGTGTGGGACCATTAATAGCGCAGCACACTGTATATGGGGGCATTGAGTGGACAGTATTAGGGGTGAATCCAGGCATAACTTTGCTTGGATCCCTGAATATCATACCATACAGAGACATGTATGGTGATAATATACTGCTTACTGGATCTACTGTCAGCTGCTAAAAATGATACCAATGTCCTGCAGCACTGGAATACAAATGATGTGACATTGTTAATGTGAAATTATCAATTGTACTGCAACATAATAAGGGAATTGCACATGAAAGGGATTCACAATTATAGGTGCCCATATAAGTTACCATGTTTTCCATATGCCAGTGTGGATGTCACTTGAGTCCTCACCATACAGGGTTCATTGTGAAGCGCAGTACATGAAAGCCTAATAGATTATTCAGCTCTAGACATGGCAGGGTTAATGACATCCCTCTCCTTAGCAGGATGTTGAAAGCAGCTGATTCTGTGGACAGGAGGTGAAGATCTCAGGTCTGTAATCTGTAGTCAGAGCAAGGCAATGTGAGAATATAATGTCATGACTGACATAGCGTTGTGTCAGTTGCCAGTTATCCAGCTGCCATGCTCAGGGCATCTGTTTAGACCTAAGACAAATTAATGTCTCACTTCTAGAAATCCTGCACATCCGTATTTTTATTTCACTCAGAAATTAAAAGGAAATCTGTTACTTCAACATATTGAGCAATATGCTCCGTGCCGAGAACATAACATCTCTTACATTGGCATAAAAAAATATATAGCAAGAAAGATATGGGGTTGTTAAAAACATGTATTTTATGTTTATGTGTTTATATGTCCTCTTATACGTCCTCGCTTTCTTACATGTATTTTATATTTATGTATATGTGTTTTAAACATCTCTGCCTTGTAAAATTGCTATATATCCAAATTTTACAGAACTGTAATGGGAACACTGGGACAATACTGTATGTTTTCCTGGAGACAGCCATATTGAAGACATTCTCTTCCTTCCTATATCTCCGCTATAGACAATACAGCGGGATGTGTGTGCTTTATGGTCACTGTTACAATTACAGTTTACATGAAGCAATGGAGTATAGTTGGGCCTCACGGGACAAGGGACACACACCATTTGATATTTGTGTGTAGATTTTCTATCTTACCTTGTCTAAGTCCTCAGCTCTATAATACACTTGTCTTGAAAGGGGTTTTCTGACCCCAAATTGAATTTTCATACTGATGATCTATCCACAGAAACTTTAACTTGTCCACCCGCTAATAAAAATTAGATGATTCTCCTTCGCACAGTTACAACGCTGACAAGTGAGCGACAAAGAAGGAAGTGACAGCCTTGTGGTACTGCTCCAATGGCGATTATGAAGACTTCAATGATTCAAGATTTATTTTTGCACAAACACAAGCACTTAAACTACCGTATTTTCCGGACTATAAGGCGCACATAAAAACCTACGATTTCCTCAGAAATCGTAAGTGCGCCTTATAGTCCGGTGCGCCTTATATATGGATGGAAGCAGCGGCAAAGTCTGCGTGCCGCTTCCATACATACATAAAAGGCACCATAAGGGTGCATTCACACTACGGAACACCAGCGTGTATCACAGCCGTACACGCCGGCGTTACAGCAGGGCTGCCGGACACTTCCCATTCATTTCTATGGGAGCCGGCATGCGAGCGCTCCCCATAGAAATGAATGGAAAAAAGCAGTCCATTCATTTCTATGGGGAGCGCTCGCATGCCGGCTCCCATAGAAATGAATGGGAAGTGTCCGGCAGCCCTGCTGTAACGCCGGCGTGTACGGCTGTGATACACGCTGGCGTTCCATAGTGTGAATGCACCCTTAAAAGTTATATTAAACTATCCCCCCATTTTAAAATAAAACCCTGAAACAGAATGTGAAACTTACCGAGCGGTGCGGGGCGGGCGGGCATTCAGGCCTCCTCTTCCTCCGATGTCCTGACCACTTCCTCCGGGGCTCGTGAACTGATAATGGCCTGGGCGCATGCGCAATATCATAATGCTTCTACTACGGCTACTGCGCATGCGCCCAGGCCATTATCAGTTCGCGAGCGCCGGAGGAGGAGGACGGAACATCGGAGGAAGAGGAGGCCTGAATGCCCGCCCACCCTGCACCGCTCGGTAAGTTTCACATTCTGTTTCAGGGTTTTATTTTAAAACGGGGGGGTAGTTTAATATAACTTTTACGGTTGGGCTCTATCAGCATGATTTTGCTGATAGAGCCCCTTTCACTCCTCGCCTGCCGAGCGCTTCCAATAGAAGCGGCAGGCACGCGGGGGGTTAAGGGGCCGCTGGCAAAGTCTGCGTGCCGCCGCTTTCAATAACATATAATGCGCACCGGACTGCGCCTTATAGTCCGGTGCGCCTTATATATGAACCGAGACGGACTATAAGGCGCTCATGGGCAATGCGCCTTATAGTCCAGTGCGCCTTATAGTCCGTAAAATACGGTAAAAAAAAATTGTCTAGAAAAATCTGACTAAATGGTATACCATTCCTTAAAGGGTGTCAGTCAGCAGTAAACCTAATCCCAGTACCTTGTAGAGATGATTCTACAGTTTCCAAATGTGCCTCTGTTATTCAGTTATGGAACCTATTTTCATAATTTTCATGTATATTGCTGTTTTATGCATATGCAAATGAGGGTAAAATGCTTTAGGGATGTGTGTTAGCTTGCCTGGGCTTTAGCCCCCTTGCAGGTGACCGTGTGTTAGGTCAGTGTGCTATCTGGGTTTTTCCAGGATAGTGAACCGATCCATTCATTTCTATGGGCCTGTACACATGGCTGTGAATTACAAGGTCATGTCTGGGGGCTGACAATCCGTAACGCAAAATCTGGAACAGGTCCTATTTCTGTCCGATTTTGCAGCCCTGCTTCCATGGCTCCTATTCACTAAATTAGATGGACCACAGAAGCATGGCCGGTGCATGGGCGGAACATGGGTGACATCTGTGTGTTGCCCATGCGCCATCTGTGCCGTTCAGTAATGGCAGGTGGTTAGTGCATGGTCCTGTGCCACCAGTTTTATGCTGATTTCACAGTGAGTTTTTGGTCAGGAATTTGTTCAGGAATCCGCCTCAAAATCAGCTTCCAAAAAAAGCCTCCCAATAGAGTTCTTTTGGGAGGCTTGTTTTGGAGGATAACTTTGAGACGGATTCCTGACCAAATTCCTACTAAAAAACTCTGTGTGAATTCAGCCTAAGGGTAATTTTACATGGGTTTTTTTGGACCAAAACCTGAGGCGGAGGCCGCCTCAGGTTCCGGTCCAAAATACGGGTAGCTGCGACTGAATGTCGGTGCACTGCACCAGCATCCAGTCACGCACTCAGCTCCGGATTAGGCCCAATGAATGTGCCTAGTCGGGAGGAGGGAGTGTCTTCAGGCTGAATGGCGAGGCGAAACGGCCTGAAGAATGAGCATCTTGCTTCTTTTTCCGGGTGTCGGAACAAACCGGCTCCCGGAAAAAACACCTGGCCGTCTCCCATTGATTTCAATGGGAACTGTCTTTTTGGTCAGGATTTTGATGCAGATATGGCCTCAAGATCCTGACCAAAAAAAAACTCGTGTGAACTTACCCTTAGTCTCAGCTCTAGATTATTGGGCAAATAACTATTCTCTTCATTTGCATATGAATAAAATGCCAATTTACATAAAAATGGGGCTCCAAAGTTGAATGGCAGATGAATATTTGGAAACTGTAGAATCACCTCTGCATGTACTGGGATTAGGTTTATAACAAATGTACTACTGACAGACCTTTAAGAATTTTGTAATTCTCTTTCTATATTTAGAATAATTGTGCTTTATTGGCATATATTTTATTATGCCGGTGGATATTTGCAGCTTCAGAGGTTACACTAATAATAATGTCCTCATTTTTAGCCCATTAAGCTTTAAGCCAGTATCTTCACTGCATCCTGTATATACTACAATTATGACATTACCTTTTCCTGTTAAATATTACCTTTGCCTGTTTAATGCATATCCCCAGGAAAACCTAGTATCTAGCAGTGACAATTATTGGGTATTTTTGGCTCTTTGATTCATTATTATGTATTGAAATGATTGTGTACTGTGAATATTGTCATTATTATTATCCGTAGCTGTACATGAAAGCACTTCATTTACCTTCTTCATTTTTAGCTGCATTTTATTCATGGTCATTTTTTATTAAATGAGGCTGGTACAGAGAAACAGAAAGGTAGAGGTGCATCAAAACTCATGACTGTGGACATAAGACCATCATATATCAGTAAAAAAGTATTGTTAGATCATGGCTATACCTTGCTTTACCTCAACACATTAGTATGACTTGCCAAGCCTAGGGTCAGGGGATAATCGTACACATCAGGGAGAGTGTGTGCCTACATAGGCAGTACGGAGACTTACAAGTCATTCCTGCTCCGCTAGGGATTCTGGGTAAAAAATATGCAAATCTATTCTCCAGGATGTAATTAGGAGAACGGTGCACTCTGTATGCCACCCTCCAGAGAGCAGCATCCTTAACATCTTGCATAACTCAGTTAAAAAGTCTATTTAATCATGATGTGGATTTAATTGCCAAATTAGTATTTCTATTCCAAAAGGAACAGATTCCCAGCTACGGACAGCGCTGTTTCTGCCTCCTCAGCATAGCGTACGGATACTGATTTGGCAGAGTGAGAGACTATAGACCAGGGTCAGGGGATAATCGTACACATCAGGGAGAGTGTGTGCCTACATAGGCAGTACGGAGACTTACAAGTGGCATTGGCGTAACTATAGGGGGTCGCCGGGGTTGTTGCTGTGAATGAACCCACTAGCCAGGGGGCCCCACAAGTCACCATAAACATACTAGGGCTGGGTAAACTTCTTTGATCTCCCTTTTAATTCTCTTTCTTGGCTGACAGTCTCATAAATGTATGACTCCTGTCCCATAGTGAGTTATAGTGACACAGGGGAGGAAGATTTATGATACACAGCCTTCCACAGCTAGTAAGGAGAAAATTAACCGCTTAATGGCAAAAAATAGCAGCCTATAGTCAGTTATTTATAAGTTATTCTGTGAAAGTAGGCTGTGATACAAAAGGGGGTATGATTACTATGGGGGAGGGGGGGCACCAACATAGGAATGATAAGGAAAGGAAAATATAAATGCTTAAATGTATGGGTGCGATGCAGCAGACAGCTGCGAGGAGGAGTTATGCAGGGAGGCCCAAGGTAAGCCTTTGTGCCAGGGTCTGTTAGCCTTTAGTTATTCCCATAGTCCAAGGGAGTGGGGTAATCTATTGAAGACGGTATGGGCTATAAAGGGGGTACACAAGAAAAACATAATCCCTACACAAAAAAGGGATGTGTCAATGCAAAAACAAACAAATGTTAAATAGTCGCATATTTATCTAATTTATCAAGCTGCAGATAACCATTTTTAAACAAAATACATACGCTGTCCTGCCATATGAGTTATATGAGGTAAAGTTGTGAGAAAGCTGAAAATCCAGCCCAGAATGACCTCCGAGGTATATCTTTCCAGGGGCAAGGTATCATTGTTCTGAATACACTGCCTGGCCAAAAAAAAAGTCGCCTTGTGCAACAAGGTATCGCTCCACCCCTGATATAATTATGAACTGTTCATGACAGGAATTTGCATATATTCTTGAATATATATAATTGAGTTGTAGCCTGTCAAGTGCAGATCATAATTAAAGGTGTGAAGCGATGTCTACCAACGGAAGAGCTACCAGAGGAAGAGATGTTAGTGCCTTCAAAAAGGGGCAAGTCATTGGATTGCATCAGGCCAACAAATCGACTAATGAGATAGCTGAAGTAACTGGTATCGGATAGAGAACTGTTCAGCATATCATACGAGCATGGCGAGATGGTGGAGAACCCCCCTCCTCCAACCGTGGAAAGTGTGGGCGTAAGACAATACTCGAAACTCGAGGTCGTAGGTCCCTAAAGCGACTGGTGAAGAATAACCGCTGGAAAACCACCTTTGAGCTCACACAGATGTTCAACCCGATGGAGCGACACATTTCGGAGCGAACAATGCGACGAGAACTCAAAGGAATGGGTCTCAACAGTTGTGTCTCCACACGAAAGCCATTGGTGACAGAGACCAACAGACGCCTGTCATTTGCAAGAGACCACAAGGATTGGACCCTAGAGCAGTGGAGAAAGGTCATGTGGTCAGATGAATCACGTTTCACATTGTTCCAGAGTGATGGTCGTGTCCGGGTGCGACGAGAAGCACACGAAACACTGGAATGTGCTGGAAAGGAACCTGCGCTGTCACTCACCACCCCCAACGAATCTGCGTAACCTGGACTCCCTGATACTCGAGAATTGGATCAAAATCCCTGAGTCTACACTACAGAACATTATAGACTCCATGCTCTTATTCGTGCTCATGGTGACCCAACTAAATATTAACGCTCGCGATTTTTTTTTGGCCAGGCAGTGTACGTTAAGCATAGAACTGAGGAGAGTTCTGGTCGTCCTCTTTAGCACACTTGAGGCATTCATAAGCAGTAGAAGGAGGATGTATCGGGGACTGTTATGCCTATGGCATTTTCTATTAGGTCGATTAGTCTCTTCCAGGTGCTCGGAATTACTGGGCATCCCCACTAAGAATGACAGGGCAGAATGCGTGTAGCACCGAGGGTACTCTGTACCATTTGGTGAGAATTTTATAGTTGGTCTCCTGCGTTTTCCAAGAAATTAATGTTCTATGATAATGGCTAAACTCTGCCACCCTACCTTCTTCATTCTAAGACTCTCTTATTCAGTAATATAGAAGTTCAGCAATGACAATTTCAATAGAAACAGTTTAAGGCCAAGTAATATGTCAGATTTCCTATGCTTGTATTTCTTGGCTTCGTTTTAAGAGTAAATGTTGTATCTTTTTTTTTTTTTTTTTTTTGTAAATGAATATTTAGGGGAATATCAAAAACTATGTAATAAATCTTATCAGAGGAAAATGCTTCCAAAACTACAGCACTTATAGGCTGATGTTTGTGCTGTAAAAGGCATGTGTGGCAAAGTGCAATCTGTATGCAAACAAACTTAACCTGCGGTAAGGTTGCTTCTGCCAGGGTGCCTATTTTTGCCTGTGGTCACATACAGACCATCTCTCACATACAGGTTGATAAATGCTGATTACACTTGACACAAAAAAGGCATATTCACTTTGTCACTAAACGCTGCTACAACAGCATATAAGCGGTTTAGAAGAGTCTTTGGTGGTGGTAGATTTTCTTTAAAGGGTTTTTTTTTGCTAAAAATACTGATGACCTAATCTAAGGATATGTCATCCCTATCAAATTGGTAGGGGTTCGACACCCCATTGATCAGCTGATTTCAGTGGATACACAGAGAATGGAGCAGGAAGCAGACACCTTCTCCGTGTATTGCATGACTTCAGTAATTTCAGTTTAGTTCCAACTCAAGTGAATAGGAGCTGACTTGCAATAACCTGGTATAACCACTAGTGTGCTCCCTGCTCCACTCTCTGCATATCACCTGCTGATCATAGCTGATTGATGGGGGTGCCAGGAGTAGGACCCTCACCGATCTGATATTGATGGCCTATTTTTAGAATAGGTTGGCAATATTTTTAGCCTGGAAAACCTCTTTGACATGCATGTCAGTAAGTTTATTGTTTATATTTGTGTCTGAAGGGACAGGAGGTGGTTACCACATGGCCAGCCATTCCCTAAGCTTCCTATCTCAATGTAAAAAAATTATGGTCAATCCAATTTTTTTTTTTAGAAATTTGCCAATGCTTCTGCCAGTACCTAAGCATATGACTCTAATGTATATGGGGGGCTTTAATAATACTGTATATATTACATTCATGAGCAAAGACTGAGGATATATTAGAGAAGAACTTGTGTCACAAGTGAACATGACTCTTCAGTCCAGCTTGATTTGCCATCTTTTTACTTGTCTTTCTTTCGGTCTTGTATTGCAGAACTATGAGAAAGACCCATGAATGTGATTTCATTCAGTCATTAAGTAAATATTAGCATTTTGGAAATTGTTTGCGCTCACCAGGTTTCAGCTTTGTTAATTAACACAGCGATGCCTGACATTTCCGAGCTCCAGGTATAGTATCCACATGTAGGTAAGAGGAGCGTGAGGTTACAGGAATCTCTGGAGATGGCTTGTAAAGATTGTTATATAGAAGCACAAGCGTATTTTACTTAGGCCTTTACAGTAATATACATTTTTGACTTACTGTTTTGCAACCATTCCGTTTTTCTGTTTTTGTTGGACAAAATGTCGTCAGTTTTGCATCAGTTTTTAACTGTCAGTGATAATAAAGGATGAATTATATTGGTCTTTCTTTTTTGACCCAACCCACTTTTTTACAACTGTTAAAAATGGATCCACTGATTTCTATTGGGTCTGTGTTTCCATGAAAATGGATAAAGATTGCGCATGTCAGTTTTTTTGATGGCCATTAAAAACAGACATGTGAACAGACACAGTGGATTCAATGGATTCTCAAAATGGACACATGATGGATGTTTCAAAGTCTTCCATCAAGCGTCCATCTTTCACTGTCATGTGAGTAAACCCTTAGACCCCAGTAAGTTTAGACAGGTTCTGGCTCATGGAGGGGGTTCTGAGCTTTATAGGGTATATGGACAGTGATTACCTTAATTAGAAAATCCCTTTAACATAACACAAAAGGGATTCAAATACATGTTGAATTGTCTCATATATCCCTACACTTTGACATATTTTAATCATTTTCTTGGTTAATTTTTGACCCAACAAAAGAGAAGACCCTGGTTTTGGAAATAACAGCGGATTATCTTGTATATATGGGCACCCCCTGACCATGTCCCCCCCAACAGATTATGTTGGAGAAAGAAGCATTCAGCATATTTTTTTGTACATGCAATTGCATTGATAATTTCCGCCAGTCCTTGTACAGTGTATATTTTTGCTATATACTATGGGAAATTAATATATACATTAAATAGTCCCTCTTTGTACAGTTGCTGACAGACTAAATATCTATCTATCTATCTATCTATCTATCTATCTATCTATCTATCTATCTATCTATCTATCTATCTATCTATCTATCCGTGATATGTCTATTTATGTATCTAACTTGGATCTAACAGAAAACATGAATTTATCTATCTATCATCTACTATCTCTCCATCCTTCTATCACTGTCAGATTATTTTCAGCTGAGACAATGTCCTCATTCTTTCTAGCCACATGTATGCAGTCTTGCAGCTCTTTTTCTTTGTTAGAACTTGTAGAGTTGGGTTTCATTATCTCTGACAGTTATCAGTAGAATTTATAGCACGACAGCTGTTTTCAGCAAGTAGAACTGCTAAAAAACACATTTTAGATTTACTGTTAAAAATACAAATAAGGCATTATAGAGCTATAGGGGTTATCTGTAGTACAATGTTTTAACAGATCCCTTGTCTAATGGTTATCGTGCATAACTTTAATCCCTTCTGTTTTAGTAATGAGCTTGAAAAAAAAGGTCTACTTAGATACCAAATCCTTCTTTGTAGACAAATGGTAGCACGATATTGAGAGCGGTATACTGGCTATACAGAAAACAAGACATGCCCATTAGAGATGAGCGAATATAAAATTTTCGATATTCATTACTCGTTTCGAATAGCCACTCGATATTCGACTATTCGATCGAATATCAAACCCCATTAAAGTCTATATGGAAAAAAGCTTCGTTTCAGGGGAATCCACCATTCAACTCAGGAGGGTCACCAAGTTCACTATATCACATCAGCAAATGATGACAACACCTCTGGAATGCAACTGGGACAGCAGGGGAAGCATGTCTGGGGGCATCTAACAAGCCCAAGTCACAGTTTTACTCCATCATCAAAGCCTATCAACTACACACTTTCCACACTCAAAAAACCTCTATCAAAGTGGGAAAATACGTGGAAACCTTCTTTCTTCCCCAAATGGATGGACAGAAACCCAAATTTAAGCTAAAGAAACATTAACAAGCACCCCTTAAAATCACTTTGCCCATGACAACCACAGATGGAATAGGCAATCGGAAATCCAAAAGCCCCCACCCTGAACTGTCATTGTGGATGTGTGTGTGTGTGTGTGTGTGTGATGTGGTAAGACCTTCCAAAATTAACTTTTCTGGCCCTTAACATGACCCTTCCAAATTAAGTTAGAGACCCTTAAGCTGAGCTACCAGCAGAGATTGAGGCCCTTTAGGTGACTTCAGTCTCTTACCAGCAGAGTTTTAAGCCCTTTAACTTAGTTCAGCCTTGCACCAGCAGAGTTTTTTGCCCTTTGGGTGAGTTGAGCCTTGCACCATCAGCTCATCAGCTTGGGGGACAGACAGCACAGTGCCTCCGAGGTCAAGGATGCCATTCTGGATGAGATGGCAATGTTTTTTGCCCCGCTGTACCTGGGCCCAGGTGCAGGTTGGTGTTTGTGATAATGGCCGGAACCTGGTAGTAGATCTGGAGCTTTCCAGACTCAAACATGGTCCACACATGGCCTACGTTTTCAAATTATTGGTGCAACGGCATCTAACAACTTACCCGAATTTACATAAGCTACTGGTTAAATTGTGGAGCTTGTGCTCCCACTTTGGCAAGTCTACAGTACCTGGTGCTAGCCTCAATACACTCCAGCAACGCCTACATCTACCTGAAGCACTGGCTGTTGTGCGAGGTCACCATACGCTGAAACCCTAGATACCGTATGTTGAGCAGGGTGTGTGAGCATCAGAGACCTTTGATGGAGTTCCATCTACAAAACCCAAGGGTTCATCAAAGTCAGCTCCCTCAGTTTCTGCACCATGAGTTTCCATGGGTGGCAGACTTATGTGAAATCTGATCCCATTCTTTCCACTGGACAAGAAACATTAGCATGCGCTCATCACAATTCCTGATATGACAGCTGCGTTAATCAGGGTGCAGGGTACAACGCAGACCAGGCCCAAGTACCAGGAACAGGTATTACAATGGCTAGCGGATAATGTTTCCAGCTGCTTTTCCAGCAGCCGGTCAGCCACGTCGTGTTCATACCCAAGAGTCTGCCCCTCCTTCCTCCCAACATGCCCAATCTTTCCAACAGAGTCATCCCACCCTTGCCCCCTCCCAGGATCCCTTTTCAGGTCCTTTTACTGTCTCTCCCTCTGTTGAACCACTTCCCGAATCTCAGGAGCTACCAGACGACTTTGTGTGTACTGAAGCCCAAACACTGGAGCATCCACCATCACCTGGCAATTTTGTGGTTGTGGACCCACAACCAGCATTTTCCGTCCTCAGTGATGATGATGAGACACAGTTGCCATCAGGGCATGCTGTTGTCATGTGCGGTTTGCAGTAAGAGGAGAGTGAGCAATTGGAAGAGGAGTTGGTGGACGATGAGGCCACTGACCCTAAATGGACAGGGGTGATGTATATCGGGGAAAGCAGTGTAGATGTGGAGGCAAGCTAAGCAGGAAAAAAGGTGGCTACAGGCAGAGGCATGGACTGGGGTGATGTCTAGGGGTGAAAGCAGTGGATGCAAGTGCAGCAGCAAAAAAGGTGGCTAGAGGCAGAGGCATGTCCAGAGGCAGCAAGGCCAAAGATTTTCCGTGTACTAGCCACTCATGCAAAACTCGCCCATGTTGCCAGACTTATGCGAGATCTATCTGTGTCTTTGAGGAGTCCACCAAGAGGGTCAGCTGGGCTGTCTCCCATTTAGCTTCGGGGGGTAGACCCTTAAAAATTGGATTGACCATACATGGCCTGACTGAATGAATGGCTGTCTCCCACTTAGCTTCGGGGGTAGACCCTTAAAAATTGGATTCAGCGTACATAGCCTGATTGAATTTCTGTGTCTCCCAGGTAGGTTTTGGGGGTTACACACTGTGAAAAACTGGATTGAGCGTACATAGCCTGATTGAATTTCTGTCTCTCCCACCTAGGTTTTGGGGGTACACACCCTGGATATCTGGATTGAGCGTACATAGCCTGACTAAATTTCTGTCTCTCCCACCTAGGTTTTGGTGGTACACACCATGAAAAACTGGATTGAGCGTACATAGCCTGACTGAATTTCGGTGTCTCCCACCTATGTTTTGGTGGTACACACCGTGAAAAACTGGATTGAGCGTAAATAGCCTGACTGAATTTCGGTGTCTCCCACCTAGGTTTTGAGGGTACACTCCCTGGATATCTGGATTGAGCGTACATAGCCGGACCTAATTGCTCTGTATCCCTGTTTTGGGGTTACACACTGCCTGAGAAGCTGGTTTGCACGTATATAGCAAGAAGTAACTTCAGTGGATTCCTGCTATTTTGTGGGGGACACCCCTAATAAAAGCTGGTTTGCATGTATATAGCAGGAGGTAACTGCTCTGTATTCCTGCAAATTTGTGTGGGAGGGGGACACCCCAAAGAAAAGCTGGTTTGCACGTATATAGCAAGAAGTAACTGCTGTGGATTCCTGCTATTTTGTGGGGGACACCCTAAAGAAAAGCTGGTTTGCACGTATATATCAAGAAGTAACTGCTGTGGATTCCTGCTATTTTGTGGGAGACACCTCTAATAAAAGCTGGTTTGCATGTATATAGCAACAAGTAACTGTTCTGTATCCCTGTTTTCCACCGTCCGTGAAAAGCTGGACTCCTGTCCCTGCAGTGTATAGCTCTGAGAAGAGCTGTTGTTGTTCTTCGGTTTTTCCCTGTCTATCTGAAGCTAATGCCTGTCTAGCCCTCAGCAGATATGTCTCTCTCCCTATCTCTCACCGCGAAATGACACGAATATAGTGGCGGCTGTTCTTATGAATGGGAGGTCACATGTTTTCGGCAGCCAATGTTTTTTTTAAAAATTTTTTTCACTGCCTCCGTTGTCGTAGTTCCTGTCCCACCTCCCCTGCACAGTTATTGGTGCAAAAAACGCGCCAGCAAAGGTGGGAGGGGATACGAATATGAAGAAGGACATTCCTGACAGACTATCAGGAATGCCTTTCTGACCATGAAGAGCTACGGTACCGGCACCGATAGCTCTTCACCCGGGGCACAGATCGGAAAGCCGACAGTGCGCTGAATTCAGTGCACTGTTGGCTTTCCATCAGTATATAAAACTACCTGTGCCCAAACACATGAAGGGTCCTCTTTAAGCAGAATCTGGGATGGAGGGGTTGACGCTAGTATGAACCTAGTGTTAGTAGTGTCCATTACTAGCATCTATTACAAAATTTTCACAACAAACGCTAACATCTGTCATAAATCCCTTTGATTTAAATTGGATTTGATCAGTTGTCTGTCAGTGACTATTAGTGTCCATTTTCACGAAATCTATCACGTCCATTTTTTTTTAGCAGACATAACAATGTGAGGTGCAGGACTTTTGTGTCCATTCAAAGTCATTTTAAAATTAATTATTTCACCTCCTTATATTAATAATGCCTCTTAATAACGCCTTATATTGAGATAGAAGAACAAGAGTTCTGGTCTCCCCAGTTGCCCCCCCACAATTGTGGTAAACATAATTCTAGAGGACTGGCTGTATATTTGTAATAAAGTTTAACTAGTGCCTAAAATGTACTGATGACCTTTATTATACTCTGAAAACCCCCTTTAATATTGTCCCAATACCCCTTATTTTGTTATTGTCCTTTATATTCATACTAACCCCACTGCCCATTTCTAATATTCCCTTTTATTAAAGGGATTCTATCATTAAAATCACGTTTTAACTAAGCCCACGTCGGAATAGCCTTAAGAAAGGCAACTCTTCCCCTACCTTTAGAATTCGTCTACGCACTGACGTTTGATAGATATCCTGCTTTTCGTTGTTATGCTAATGAGTCTCCAGACAGCCCAGGGGGCGTCCCCTATGCTGCTTGAAAACTCTCCAGTGCCACCTCCATCTTCTTCTCCGCCTCCACATCTTCTCCTGCATCACCATCACGTCTTAGTCGGCGCTTTTGGATGAAGACGCGACCGTGACAAGGGAGACGAGGCGGAGGCAGAGAATAAGATGGAAGTGGCGCTGGAGAGTTTTCAAGCAACACAGGAGATGCCCTCAGTGCTAATGATAGAATCCCTTCAAAGATCCCTAATGTCCCCTTGTATTAATTATGCCCCCTTATATTGTTAAACCTCATTAAATGTATAGCTTGGATGGTGAAAGACAGTGATGTCATTGCACCCGCCTTCGCCAGGATTTAGGTGTCTCAGGGCACCTGGTTACTTAGTAGTAAAGCAGGAAGCCATAGACTTACCCCTATAAAGATTCACATGTCAGGTTATGATAATTATAGGATATAAGAAAACTCTTGAAAATGTAAAAACAGAGTTAGGCTGCATTCACACTGAGTAACGCTGGCGTTTTTTGTGCTTATTTTTGCACATAGCGCCGCGTATACGCCGCGTTTGCGCCGCGCTATTTTGCGGTCGCGTTGCACGGCGCAAACGCGGCGTATATGCGCCGTTAACGTGGCATTAATGCGGCGCTATGTGCAAAAATAAGCACAAAAAACGCCAGCGTTACTCAGTGTGAATGCAGCCTTACTGTAATGATAAATCAATGGTATAGTGATCTGAGAAGTGAGTCAGAGATTTTCAACCGTGGTCTTGATCTCTTTTGCTGGATTTTTCTTTGGTTGGGCTCTTAAATGTAAAGTCAGCACCACCACAATACAATGAATACGCTTTAGTTTCCTGTTGGATTATTAAGCACTAGGCTATTTTTCTTGTATAAGAACAGTTAAACATTGGACTTCTATCGCCTTCTATTTCATGTTTTATGTCCTAATAAATAAAAGGCATTTTTCTCCATTTCTTTTATCATTGAATTCTATGACAAGTCGTAGCATTCTTTGGTGTGCAGGTCTATACTAGTCCCTTGTGATCTTTCCAGTGGAGAGAGTGATGATGTCATATATGGGCTGTTGATGTGCAGATAACATATCTTTTAACTACTTGGTGATACGATATGTACAGCACATAAAGCAGTAACATTGAACCATCATTTTTGTTAGAATATTTTGTCTAAGCTCAATTCTCATTTCACAACTATGATTATTTCACCTACAAGTGACCTTGGCTTCTTTGATGTTCATTCCTGTGTGTGGCATTGATGGATAATTGACTGAAAAGATATGTGTTATTTAAAAAAATACTAGAAATGGCTTTTTAGTTTTAATACATATTATTTAAACTGTTTAAATAAGGCCATGTCCACATCTTTAACAGGATCTTCCAATGTAGATTTTATCAATTTTGATAGACAAATTAATGTAGCATTCATCAATTTTTCCCATAATAATCACTGGTAATACCATGTAAACCCAACGCACCTCATTATAAGTCATTGGAGTCTTTTGACCACCCATGGTGTTTTCTGTCTCTATATCAGGGTTTCCTTTTATAATTTGGGCAGCAAACTTTCTATTTGTTTATATACTCTAAGTGTGGCAGCAATTATTCAACTTTTGTTTTTTTACTCACTTTCCGAAAGTCACAGCTTTTTTATTTTTCTGTTCACAGAGCCGTAATAAGGCTTAATTTTTGTGGTACATATTGTACTTCATAGTGGTACCATTTAATATTCCATAGGATGTACTGGGAAGCTGGAAAAAAAATTACAATTTGGAAGAATTAGAGAAAAACTGTGTTCGCAACACTTTCTTAGGGTGGGTTCACTTCTGCGCCCGTCTCCGCTTTAGGCAATCCTGTCGGTTTCTGTCTTCTGCCCAGAGAAACTGGATAGGGGCAGGAACCCGGCAGTCAATTTTCAAACCCATTCACTTGAATGGGTTTGCAAAGTGACTGCCCGTGAGTGTCTTTTGCCTCTCCGCAGCAAAACTTTTTTTTTTAACTGGACACAAAGTCGGACATACAGGACTTTGTGTCCGGTTAAAAAAAAAAAAAAAAAAAAAAAGGTTTCGCTATGGTGTCCCTAGCTGTCACTACTTTTCCCAGTGTTCCGTCCCTGCCTTAAACCAGCACGTGTCGCGTAACCTCAGGCGTGCCCTTAGTTCTGCACTTTGCACTAAGGACCACCAACGCGTGGAAAAGTGCATGTGGCTAAGGACGCTACATATCACTAACGGCACACTGGGTCAATGTAGTGGAGGCTGGGACATCAACCCCAGCTGCGAGCTGGAAATGCTGCAGCACTGACGTGGGGAGACATCAGCAGGCCGTGCTAAAGCTCATCAGCTTGGGGGACAGACAGCACACTGCCTCCAAGGTGAGGGATACCATCCTCGATGAGACGGCAATGTGGTTCGCGCTGCTGCACCTGGGCCCAGGCATGGTTGTGTGCGATAACGGCCTGAACCTGGTAGCAGCTCTGGAGCTTGCCAGCCTCCAACACGTTCCATGCCTGGCACATGTTTTCAACTTAGTGGTGCAACAGTTTTTAAAAATGTACCCCAACGTTCATGAGCGACTGATTGAAAGTGCGGTGCTTGTGTGCCCACTTTCGTAAGTCGAAAGTAGCCGCTGCTAGCCTCTGAAGCCTCCAGCAATGCCTACATCTGCCCAAACACCGGCTGTTGTGTGACGTCCCCACACGCTGGAACTCGACGTACCACATGTTGAGCAGGGTGTGTGAGCAGCATAGACCCTTGATGGAGTACCATCTCCAAAACCCAAGGGTACCTCAAAGTCAACTCCCGCAGTTTCTGCACCATGAGTGGCCATGGATGGCAGCCTTATGTGAGATCTTACGCATCTTTGAGGAGTCCATCAAGAGGGTCAGCTGTAATGACGCACTAGTGAGCGTAACCATGCCTCTCCTGTGTGTGATGCGAGAATCCCTCATCGCCATCAGGGATAACGCATTGCACGCTGAGGAGTCTGGGATAGGAGCAGACCCATCCCAGCAGGAAAGTCATTGCACACGCCTGTTAGCTTCTCAGCCTGTAATGATGGAGGAAGAGGAGGATGAAGTGGCAGTTGAGATGATTGTCACACACAAGGCTAGCGGGAAAGTGCAATGCACCCCATTACTTCAGCGCAGATGGGGCAAAGGGAGAAGTAAGAGGAGAAAATGGACAGTGACCCTGGCACTAACACCCTGGCACACATGGCTGACTTAATGTTGGGCTGCCTTTCCAGTGACAAACGCATTGTCAAAATCCTGGAGAGCAACCAATACTGGATTTTTGCAATCCTCGATCCCCAGTATAAAAATAAAATATCATCTTTCATTCTGGAAGAGGGGAGGGCCAATCATATTTATGATTGCCACAAGCAACTTGTGTAAAATATGATGGAAATGTTTCCATCAACTCTTGTTGGCGGCAGAGAGGACAGTTCCTCCAAGGCTAACAACTGCCTCTCTCTGATTGGCTAGAAGTAGGTCTGATGCACCTTATGTGAATTATAACTAATTGTGTTGGAATGTATATAAACCTGTCTTTCTGAACCATTTGAGATTGCATCAAGGGCTTGAGAAAGCGCTTTCATAAGCGCGAAACGGCTGTTGCCTCCACGCCTCAAATGCAACTTCTCCCTTCCTGAAGATTGTTTTTAATGAAAGTACATCAATAAAGGATGATGTTTTAGAAGTTTCAACGTATTGGTGAGTGCCCTCCTTGCTCTTTGTTCTTCTAATATATGTTGCGGGATTACCTGGCCGACCACAGCCCTGTCCTCTCCGATCCCTCTGCGCCCTACACTTAATGGGTGTCAAAGTTGGACTTGTGGCTGGAGCTTGTGCTTTTTGCCTTGGAGGTGTTGTCCTGCCCTGCCGCCAGCATTCTATCAGACGCTGATCAAAATGAACTGCCACTGGATTGACCCATCATTTGCATGTCCACCAGTGTCCAGCACCCCAACATGAAGTTGGATGTGTGTGCTCCAGGTCTTCAGTTCGTCCTCCTCCTCCCCTCCTCCTCCCCTTCCTCCTCCACCATCACAGTTGAAAAGCAACATTTAAAATCACCCCATTAAGGCTCACCTCAAGGGCCTAATATTATGCTTCAACAAGGCTCTATTCATCCATAGAGCATAATATAAGGCTCCTACAATCCTCAATTCATCCCAAGAGCCAAAAACTAAAACTCTGCTGTTTAAAGGCTCAATTCACCCAAAGGGCCATAAACTAAAACTCTGCTGCTACAAGGCTCAGTTCACCCCAAGGGCCAAAAACTAAATCTCTGCTGGTTAAAGGCTCAACTTACCCCAAGGGCCAAAAACACTGCTGGTTAAAGGCTCAACTCACCCCAAGGGCCAAAAACACAGCTGCTTAAAGGCTCAACTCACCCCAAGGGCCCAAAACACTGCTGTTTAAAGGCTCAATTCACTCCAAGGGCCAAAAACTCTGCTGGTTAAAGGCTCAGTTCACTCCAAGGGCCAAAACACTGCTGTTTAAAGGCTCTGTTCACTCCAAGGGCCAAGAACACTGCTGTTTAAAGGCTCAGTTCACTCCAAGGGCCAACAACACTGCTGGTTAAAGGCTCAGTTCACTCCAAGGGCCAACAACACTGCTGGTTAAAGGCTCAGTTCACTCCAAGGGCCAACAACACTGCTGGTTAAAAGCTCAGTTCACTCCAAGGGCCCAAAACACTGCTGGTTAGAGGCTCAGTTCTCTGCAAGGGCCACAAACACTGCTGGTTAAAGGCTCAGTTCACCCCAAGGGCCAAAAACACTGCTGTTTAAAGGCTCAACTCACCCCAAGGGCCAAAAACACTGCTGGTTAAAGGCACAACTCACACCAAGGGCAAAAAACTCTGCTGTTGCAAGGCTGAACTAACTTAAAGGGCCTAAAACTATGCTGGTAAAAGGCTCAAGTCACTTCAAGGGCCTCAATCTCTGCTGGTAGCTCAGCTTAAGGGCCTCTAACTTAATTTGGAAGGGCTCACGTGAAGGGCCAGAAAAGTAATTTTTGGAGGTCTCACCACATCACACACACATAAACAATGACAGTTAAGGGTGGGGGCTTTTGGATTTTCCATTGCCTATGACATCTGTGGTTGTCATGTGCAAGGTGATTTAAAGTGGGTGCATGCTAATGTTTCTTTAGCTTTAAATTTGTGTTTATGTCCATACAATTGTAGAGGAAAGAAGGTTTCCAAGTATTTTTCCACTTTCATAGAGGTTCTATTGAGTTTGGAAAGTGTCTAGTTTATAGGCTGTGAATATTGGGATAATCCTGGGACTTGGGCATGTTAGATGCCACCAGGCCCAGGTACATTCCAGAGGTGTTGGCATCATTTCCTGGGGTGTCATTGTGGACTTGGTGACTCTACTTAGTTGAATTGCGGTTTCCCCTGAAACGACCCTTTTTCCCCATAGACTATAATGGGTTCCAATATTCGATCGAATAGTCGAATATTGAGGGGCTACTCGAAACAAATATTGAATATTTCACTACTCGCTCATCTCTAGTTATACCATTTAGGGGAATGTCTGCTATGATCCTCAGTTTATGGGAAAAATACTTTTATGTTTAAGACATTTTTAGAAGCGGGGATACCTAAGTTATTTGTGTATGGTTATTCCTTATTTGTGTTTGAGATCTACCCAAAGGGGGGGGGTGTCCTGAAGTTTTTGTCTTATTACATTTTGTATTTATTTTTTTATTTTTTTTTAGTGTTTTATTAGACCCCATGCGATCATTTAAGGCTCAATAGTTATTTACCTATGTCAGGCCTGGGAGCCATCATAAAGCTCACGGCTGACATAGTAATAGGAGTGCTCCAACGGGACTTAAAACGGGGACACCTGGAGGGGGATCGAAGAACATAAAATGATAAAATGTCCATAATCAGAAAGAACTCTGCAGGTATTAGCACTGGGTCTCTGCTGTATAGAACAGAGTGGCTGCCATATTTAAAGACGAAACATCCACCTTATTATTATAGTAGATTTCGGGAAGGGATTAAAGGAAATCTGTCCAATCTGTAATTTGCTGTCTAATATGCAGTATATTATAGTTTATAGTTTAATTCTAAGCTGAGAAGATTTATATATAGTTTTGAAGAAAAAGTCCAAATATAGCTTTTTAGGCTGGAGCCCCACAGGACGGAAACTCAACGATTTGCCCGTGGCAGAAACTCTGCGGGAAAAATCGTGGCGTTTTACAGTAATGGCAAAGTGGATGGGATACTAGGGAATACCATGCCCACTTTGCGGTAAAAACTGCGGTGCGGATACGCTGTGATTTCCAAAACCAGGGCTGTTTTGTAAAATGCAGCATGTCAATTATACCTATTGAAATGCCTGCGGGTTCCCATATGTATAATTGTAACAGAAAGTCCTCTGAGGAAAACTCTATGAACTTTCTGTCTAAACCGCTGCGAGGTAGAACCACAATGGTTTTACCCGCAGCAATAAAGCCCATGGGGCCTAAGTCTCTGTTATGCTGAGCTTAGGAGTTCAGGGGGCGGTCCTACTCAGTGATTGACAGCTGTATGCACAGTCACACAGGAGAAGCTGTCAATGGCTTCTAATAAGACTGTCCACAGGATAAAGCAAGTTAACAACACAATAAATACATTACAGTTTTTAGTATGCACATACATTGTAAATGATAAAGATAGTCTGGTATTGAAGCTGAATATTCGTGGTGGTTCCATACTGTGAGAAGCGTCAGGTCACGATTATGAAAAGCAAACTTGGTTATTTACAAATGGTATTCTTAATTCTAAGAATTTAGGATTTGGTTCCTAGCTGTAGCTAGGCGCATTGTCGGCAATGTAGATGATATTTTCTATTACAATAGTGAAGTACCTCCAACAGGGCAGGAGATAAGGACATCTTCACGGGAACACAGGTGGATCAGTAAGTGCTTTAGTTATTTTGACAGATCCACCTGTGCCTATGATAGATCCACCTGTTTTCAAGCATGGATATCCCTAAAAAGTCCTCTGTTGGGGGTTCCTGAGGAATGATGGTAAAACCCCAGGTGCAATTAAATACCTGTTTAATCAAGCCTGAAAAGGATGTGAAGACGTCTATTGTCTGATAACCTTGCAACACGCAGAAAGTACAAAGACTTATTATGGAAAGCCTGGAGCATGCATAACTTGTGGAAGTGAAATGGGTTTACATTGATTTCAAAATATTATACATATCAGATATTGCTAACTGGCACAAATGTCCAAATTATTTATGTATTGTTTTTTATATACGATATTGATTGTAATTACAATGGTGTCTAATGTCTCGCATCTTTCTCTGTATGTTACAAATCGTGAAACTATGTCAGAATGGAATTGATTGAAATGAGTTATTATTAGCAGTGTGGCTTTAGCCATAGTACAAGTAAAAGGAATAATATATATATATATATATATATATATATATATATATATATATATATATATTTTAAGCACTGGGTAGGTAGTACCAAAAATTATCTAACAGAAAAGGGGTACTCCATGAAGGGAAAAGGGTAGGTTAAAACGTAGCTTTTATTAATAAATTCGATAAATAAAAGTAAAAGATTCTCATGTGTCCCTATTAAAAGAAAGAGGCCTCTCAATAAATATAAACACAGACCTCACGATTTTAACCAACTGGTACGGAGGGTGGAGGGCGAGATATGCCATCAGAGGGAACACCCCCAAGAAGTTGTGACTGGTAAGTTGGTGTCCCTCTGCTGTCACACCCCTCTTTATCCCGCTCCCCCTAAAATTGTATACATGGTGCTGCATGCAGGACTTTTTCTTCCATCTGAAAATTGAACAAACAGAAAGCTTCTATCACATAATTTTTATATTGAAGTGAATTGTGGGAGGGGACTCCATTTGTATCAGTCATTCCAGTGCCATTTAAGTCCGTTGCTCTCATTCTATAATGGATCAGAGCAACAAACTTTAAGAATGAAAATGTTAACTTAGTGTAAGCCGATGGCCGGCAAAGTGCACAAGTGCCCAGCCCTCTGGTCTGGAGAAGAGGGGGGGGGATATGTAATTTTCTTTTTTGGTCCTTTTATTGTCATTTGGCTATGCAGACTGTGGTCTGGGTTCAAAGGAGGTTCAGCCCCTATAGAAAGAGTGATGGGAGACAGCTCCTGACCAGAGTCATTACATCAAGTTGCAGCCATTATACAGATAATGCTGAGCATTTGAAACATTGTGCCAAAATATATTTGTACACTGGATTGTGGATGAATAGATAATGCAGTTTTTATTGGGGCTTTTATATCTCAAATGTTATATTTTATCCAATTTCTGATGCATTTTAGATGCAGTTTTATATTTTTAAATGTATTTATTTATTTATTTATTTAAATACATACCGTCTAGACATGTGTTGTACCTATATTTTAATTGTAGAAACCAATACACCTAAGTAGTATAACGCCCGAAACGCGTTGTGTGAGAGTTTTTTTAAGTCAATAAAATCGAATCTGCTATTTTACCAAACAAGAGAGCACAGTTTTAGAGCCACACCTTTAGAGCCAAAATTATCCAGAAGAAGAGGTAACCAAGAATGGGGCAGTGGGACTGATAGGAGCTCCCCCACACTCAGGGTAGAGGCTCTGCTATGTTTGGATGTCTGAATTGGTCTTCTAACAATCCCTTGAGGAGCATCCATGTTTTGGGAGATGTTAACTGGACAATTTTAGGGTCAGCATTTAGACTGCCCTTGTAAGGGCAAAAGTTAGTATGCTTGGATGACAGGGATATACAGGGTTATTCTTCTGCACCCATTCTTAGTTACCTCTACTTCTGAATAATTTTGGCCCTAAAGGTGTGGTATGATGGTTTTCATCCAGAATGGGCAACAGCGTTCCAATTACTCTCTAGTCAGAGTCAAACGGATTTAGAGAGTTCACATATATGACTATTTTAATAAGTAGACAATTTCATGAGTCAATTGTTCTATAAATTAAGACGTCATTCACACGACTGTATATCATCTTAATGTGTTTATTAAGAGGAGGTTCGAGGCATCATGGATGCATCAGATCAATGAAAGTATGAAAAAAAAAATAGGATGACATCACAGACCCAGAGACATACAAAGTATATATAATGAAATAAAAAGAAGTTGACCTGCTTATCACAGACGTGAAAAGCGAGTTAACCATATACAGCGCACCACCCACAAATGAGCATGGTGGAGTGCTGTCTGTGAATTCGACAAGCCACAAATGTCCATGGGTGTGTGAATGAGGCCTTACTGATGCCATTTGTTCATCGGCAAGTCTGAGAAGTTCCTCAACTGTAACCAAACTACAACGAACGTTGGTTTGGCCAAGTTTTGACATGACGTACATTTCAATATGAAACCTTATCATTTCTAACTTGCGATTATTTTTCAAAAGCCAAAAGTTCTTGAAGAGACAAGGTGACAAATATTTTTCCTCATGACTGACAACATTTCATTAAAAATAATCCATCAAATCACTGGTTATAAAGCATTCAGTCAATATCTTTCTTTCTAATCTAATTCCTACTTGAAGCATATGCAGTGTACTCTGTGTTAATGTTATTATTGTAAATTAATAAATTGCAAGAAATATTTTCAACAATTCCTTTGCCGGAGAGGAGTTTAATAAAAGAACGCTGCAAATGTAAAACAGAATAAATCACAGTAAGCAGAAGATTACAAATTAGAGGGGGGATTGTGCCTCGGGGGTACAGTAGCCTTCGTGCTGCTTGTACAATAAATGTTGTTGTAAAGAGTAAATATACATATCATTTGCAACAAAAAAGTTAGCAGAACAAACTTTGCTTCATACACAAATATTTTTGATCCAAACGTTTTACCATTACAATTGGATAATAGGTTATAGCTATTACTCAGTTTATCATATAACATTGTGGGAGGGGAGGACACTGCTATAAAACACCCCTGGCTGTGGCTGTTGCCCCTAATTTACCCCAGGCAAAGGACTCGCTCATACTCATAACATAGCCAGTCCTGCCAAAATTGTAATTTTTAGAGATGAGCGAGTAGTGTTCGATCGAGTAGGTGTTCGACCGAATACTACGGTATTCGAAATACTCGTACTCGATCGAACACTACTAGCTGTTCGAAGTTTAAGGTTCGATGCAGAACCAGCGTTGATTGGCAGAATGCTATCCATTCTGCCAATCAACGCTGGTTCTTCTCTTACCTTTAGAAGTCTTCTCCGTGCAGCGTCCCCGCGGCATCTTCTGGCTGGAATTCACTCTGCCTAGGCATCCGGCCTAGGCAGAGCCGACTGCGCATGTGCGGGCATGCCCTCGCATGCGCAGTCGGCTCTGCTCAGGCGTCAGGCCGGGCAGAGCCGCACGAGCATGCGCAGTCGGCTCTGCCTAGGCCCTGATGCCTAGGCAGAGTGAATTTCAGCCGGAAGAAGACGCGGTTACGCTGCGCCGGGAGAAGACTTCAAGGAGAATCCAGCCCGACCGTCACTTGTGGACTTGGTAAGTATAATTTTATCGAATTTTGTGTACCCCTGAAACAAGCATTTCCCCCCATAGACTATGATGGGGTTCGAAATCCGTTCGAACAGTCGAACAGTGTGCGGCTGTTTGAATCGGATTTCGAACCTCGGACATTTTAGTGTTCGCTCATCTCTAGTAATTTTGTCTGATTTTACTGTGATGTTTATGGGGAACTATACTGTTGGTGTTCCCAACAATATCACAGCAAGCATCTTAGGCTGGCCATACACTTTAGATAGCTGTTGGCTGAATGCTAGTTTCTAATCGTTCATGCAAACTTTCTCACACCAAAAAATGTATCTGTATTCAAGGGGAGAGGGGAGAGGGGAGAACGTGTGCAAAAAAAGAGAAGTGATAAAAAATGGAAAAGACCAGATGGAAGCAGAACACACAAAACCAATAATCATATACAATATCAATATGCAATTCATACAATTGTTCACTGTGTAGGGGTTGGGAGTCTGCTAGTTCAGCTCTCCTGATGATAGTCTGACTTTGGATCACTAGCCTGACCTCGCTCTACTCCTCCTTCTTATTCTTGGAGTAGATGGGTTAGGTTAAGTAATCCAGAGCCAGAGCATTAGGGGAGCAGAATTACAAGTCTTCTGAGCACAGGCAGGACTATTGACTACTCCTCACCAGTACAACAGAGGAGAGGAATCTACATTGGTAGGTTTCACCTTCTGCTGCAGTGAATACATTGCTAGCTGTTGTGTCTCACCTGATAACCCCTTTAAGTTTAATTGTACAGGTAAGTAGTAATATGGATTTGTAATATTTAACTGCCAACATAACGACCTGTACAGGATCAGCCAGAGAGCCCCCATCAGCTGTCCCGAATTCAGTGGGACTGTCCCAGATTTCCGTCATTGTCTCACTGTCCTGGGCTACATTTCCCAATTTCAACTCTACCTGTGTCCTCACGATACTAAAAGAGTTGCAATCATTCACCTTCCTATTTGATGCAGGGATGTGCGATATGAAGATGGAAGAGTAGAAAACGGATGACTCTTCCGTACAGGTTGACTGTATTAAGTTTGGTTTATATGCAAATGTCTTTGATATTAATTTCCCTACATGTTGGATATCGTACCAGCGTTACTGTTTGTATTATTTTATTATCTGCTATTTGCTTTCTGTTTTGCCCTATCCTTAAAAGGAATCTGTCTGCAGAGTCCAGCATAATAACCCAGCCCTGCAAATAGGTAGGTTAGGGTCAGCTGAACCAGAGCGTTCAATCCCCTTGTGCCTTTGTTATAGAGATACCACCTATTTTTCAATATGCAAATGAGCTCTTTAGAGTAATGAAGCTGGTGCTGTTGTCCAGAATCGGTAAGCGGCAATGCCCTCATTGTTCCATAGAGCTCTTTTGCATATTTGCACCACTTAAGTCAGTTTGGGACCTAACAGTTTGCATCAGAGCTGTCCGTGGTTATCCAGACTGCTCATTTGCAAATTGTGAAATAAAATGGATATTTCTTGGGGTAAAGTTTGTTAAATATAACTGTGTTACCCCTCGTTCACATCAGCATTTGGATTCCGTCTGAGGGAGTCAGCATGAAGACCCCCCCGAACGGAATACTAAACGCAAGGGCAAGCACTGTGCAGTAAAAGCACACAGACCCCATAGACTATAATGGGGTCCATGTGCTTACTGCCAGATCTCTGCAGGGATCTTGCGGACAGGAAAGAGGTTCATCATCAGTGCTATTCAGGTTCATCATCATTTCTATTCCATTCGGGTGGGTGGGGGAGTATCCATGCGGACTCCCCCGTATGGAATCCAAACACTGATGTGAACAAAGGCTTACTGGTTTACTATGCTTGACCCAGGGGAGTAGCTATAGAGGATGCAGAGTACATGCATAGTACAGTGTGGGGGCCCTGTCACAGATTTTGTATTGGGACCTAAGAGCTTCACTTTACATCTCTGCTTCATTCTAACTCCTCTGTTTTAGTGAATACTGTCATGTAGAAGCATATTTTCTTATAATTCTGTATTGTGCTGTTCCTCTGGTTTTATTATTAGAAATGTATGAGAAAGTTACCAGCTGTGTTACCAGAGTGTGTGTTTCTACACACTGTCACATTGTCCAGTCTAAGCTGACAGTGCCAGACTGTGTAGCACCACATCTCATTGACAAGGGGAATGGTAACACCCAGTTCACACATAAATTCCATATTACAGAGAAACAGCACAACATGGAGTTATAAAGAAATGTGATGCAGAATTGTTATTTCATAGGAAATGCTACTATGTACTAAAACTGACATGCCAGAATAGGTGACGGATCTTTAAAGGGGTTGTCCAGGCATAAAAAATGGGCAACCCCTTTAACTTTTAAATCAGCCAGGTGCAGTGAAAAAAATAAAAATGTATACTCACCTGCTCCTATGCTCCGGTGTCCTCCTGGTGTATTCTGGTCCTTTTGCTCAAGGGGTCTCTGCCGGAGTTCCACTGAAGCCACTGATTTACCTCAGTGGTCACATGACTGCTGAGACCTATCAGCAAAGGGCATACAATGTCACTACCTCTGACATCATGGGTCTCTTCCTGAGGCCTAATGAGGCCACTGATTGGCCTCAGTGGTCACATGACTGCTGACCCCAGGAAAATAGCACCTTGGTCATCTTTGACTGAGGTGCTGAGGGCTTTAATGCCTGTGATCAGTGGGAGTAATAGTACCGCTGATGTTGGGAAGGGGTTAAAATGAGATTTCACCAACTCCATCAACCCCAACTCTTTGCATCCACCATTCTTGACCACCATTTTTGACCAATCATTTTTTTTTTAGTTTCAGCACCCAATATGCTAATTAGTCTCCATACTGTCAACTGGGCTGTCTACTTCACCCCAGAACCACCCATGTGACAGTAGGTAGAGTACTTAGAGTATTGTGTGCTGAAATTAGCAGCATTGGTTGCTCAGGCATGGCGATTGATAGAGAAATAATTCCACCTGCACCGGAATTAATGAAGCATCAGCTATTACAGAACGTAAAATGTTGCCATTGGTGGAGATAGTAAAAGATGCTCTTTCAGGTTGAAAAAAAATCTGTCTAGTTCCATCCATTCTCGGCAGTGTTGGTCCAAGGAAAAAGCCAATGGTAATATATACTATACCTAACCTCTTGCCAACAATTGGCTCCATATTGCCTCAAGATAGGTGAGTGGTGGAGGTCAGCAGGGTAGGGCATCTCATCATTTACTTTTGATCCGTGTTGGCCTACTAAATATTACATTAATCAGTTTGACAATGGTTGTCTAACAAACAGCTGGAAGCAGCTTGCCTTGCTCAACCAAAATACTTCTAAACAACAGTCTTCTAGGAACTTGGCAGTGACAACATGTTCTCCTAAAAACGGCAGGCAGCCCACACTTCAGTGGCATATTTGTTTATTGTAGTTAGGGACAGTTAGCACTTCGCATAAATTCCTGGTGTGTTTTTTTGTTTTAGCTGTTAAGAACATTGTTAATTTTGTTTGAAATTTAACAGACATGAGGTTCATTGCCAAGTAGAATTGGCTTGTCGCTTTGCAGGCTCCTCTTGCTTTTCATATTTTGATTATGATAGTACAAATCACATTTTGGTCCAGTTAAATAGCTAAGATATGCCATAAAAGAAGAAAGGCGGGTAAGGCGAGGAAGGAAAAAAGATAATATTTCCTCTTTTATTTAGAAATACAAAAGTAGACACTTGAGTCTCCGACTTCCTACAGTACACTAATGAAAAAGTTTATTGACAGCTATTTATTCATCTTGAATTGTATAGTATAATAGTCTACTGCTTTAATAAATTTTGGCACTGGTGTGTGGACGAGCTTCAGGAAGAAACACTGACCGCTTCCATCTGCCAAATACATTCATATTGTCATTATTGCAATGTGACTTATTATGTCCATGTATGTTTTCTATTGTCCTGTAGTAATAGATGTACTTTTGGAGTGTCCTGTTGTTCTGTGGTCATCTTCTCTACTTTAGTAGTATTTTTATCTTTCTTTGTATACAATGAGTAACTGTTTGGGGTTGGGGCACCACATTGCGAAAACATTGCGTTCGACATTGCCTGCAAAGTGGTTAGTATTCTGGCTAATCCCATCCACACGTTGCAGAAATGCTGCGATTTCAACAACGCTCGTAGCATGTCAATTATACCTATGGAAATGCTGGAATTTTACGTATAGGTATAATAGGGGGAAAAAGTCCACAGTTAAGCTTTATGACTTTAATACTATTACACTCTGGTATCCCATCCTTTTACAGAGGGGTGCAGGTCATGTGAAATGTTCAACCTCAGTCTCCCCTGCAAGTGCTCCAGCTCTGTGAAGTCATCAACTCCCCATAGACTTGGACTGAAGCCTCCTTCAGTAGAATTGAGATGGTCATGTGACCAAGCATCAGAGCAATAGAGATAGGAACATGAGTTTTCACCTACTTGGCAACCTTCCGCAAAAGTCATGGATGGAACCAGGGTGCATGTTAGTAATAAAGCTTACCCAAGGAATGTATTGTTAAACTTATTGAACTGCAAAGAGGAGTCTGCCTCAAATTCTGCTTCCATTTCTGCTGATCGTTGGAGTAGCTTATGCCACGAACTGCGAAATCAGTGGCAACATTGACCAGCATGCTTACTTTTCAACAGATACTTCAATATCTGCCATCCATTGATAACAATAGGTGAAATTTGGAGCTTATATTGAGGCAAAATCTACTAATTATGGTGCAATCACTTTACCCTTATGCTTGGCTCACATCTGCGTTTGGTATTCCGTACGGGAAGTCTGCATGGGGACCCGACAAACGGAATATTGAATGCAACTGCAAGCACTGTGCAGTGAAAGCACACGGACCCCATAGACTATAATGGGGTCTGTGTACTTGCCGTGCGCTGCCAAATGAATCATGCGTAGATTGTGAACTATTGTGAACTATTTTCCTGTCCGCATGATCCCTGGACAGATCGGGCAGCAAGCACCCAGACCCCATTATAGTCTATAGATAAAAAAAATTAAAGTCCTAAAATTATGAAATGTTTTAAAATAGAGACATATTACTTATCTGTGTATTCTCCATCCCTAAAGCTCCAATAGTCTCCAGTCTTGTGGACTGGTCCTGTAGTGATGAAATGCTGGACATGTACTTGTGACCACTGTAGCCAGTCACTTGTCCAACTTGTCCTAGCAGTCAATGGCTAGATCCAATAATCATATGTTTCATAAACAGCACAAGCACCATCATTGTCCATTGGCTTTGTGTGCTATTGCTGCTGAGGTCGTACCACGTGAACAGGATTATGCTGCAATACCAAATACAACCTATGCATAAGAAGGGCTCTGTTTCTGGGAGGCAGCTATGTCTTTAATTCTCTAGTAACCCTTTAAACAAATGATGTCCATGAATGAATGTTACCTGAATCTGAAATCCCGCTAAGCCATTGTCCATACCTCCCATCAGAAGCAGCTACATCTGGTATATTTATAAGTTAGGATTGCTACAAATGAAACAACATTAAGCCCAGTTTCTGCTTGAATATCAGCAGACTTTATTTACCATGATGAATTCCCTTTGAGTCAATTTTTTTGTCTCAGTGGAAACAGATTTTATTGTGCCAGGCATGGTGGGTTTCTTCCAGCGTGGCGTCAAGCCATTCATTTTTTAAGCTTCATCTGCAGGAGGTTTTTTTTGTTTTATTTGGACATCTTTGGGGACATCTGTGAGTGGGTGCCTGCGCATGACAGCTTAACCTTAGACAGTCAACACAGCAGCTTCTGTGCAAACACAATGTTGGTAGAATTACTGATCGATAAATACAAATTAGTTCATTTCTTGAATGGCTGCCATTATGTTTTGATTTCCTTATACAGTTATTTTTCCTATTTGTCTGGGAGAACATTACACAAAAACATGCACAGAAATAAATTCCTCTTTCTTGTATCCTAATACGTATTTTAACAGATTGTTTGTGTACAGCTATAAATCTATACTGAAGAGTTAGACTGAAATCTTGTGCTATCAACCCCTGAATATGATACTTTGTATACACATAGGAATCACAGTGACCCTCCATACAAAGAATGGAATACAAAACACTAATTAAAGGGGAATTCCAGCCAAAATATTTAATATCTATGACATGGATAGATATAAAAAACAAAAAAAACTTCTTCAGTAGGTGATACCTTTTTTAATGGCTAACTCATAATGATGACAGAATATGACGTTTCAAAGCTTTCCTCTGACCTTCTTCTTCAGATATAACTAAAAAACACTCTGTAGAGGCTGCATATTTATAACTGGACACAGGGCTAGAATTACAGGAGGGAGGGGGGAAGAGGCTTATTACTATATACTTATAACAACAAACAATCAATTGCCAGATCCCCCAGTTCTTATCTTAATGGCTGTCTTAATGATGTGTATAAAAAGACATAAACCCACGTGAGATGTTCATCCCATTGTCCAACGTCTGGAATAGGGTCATGGCCTTGTACTCATAAATCAGTCGCTGTTTCCTTGATTTAAAGTTCCCTTTTAAGATCAAGATTTTCATGTCATTGATGATGCTGTGGTGTTCCTGGCAAAAATGATTTGGCACGGGAAGATCAGTTCTCTGTTGTTTGATTGTATGGCGATGTGAATTAATTCTCATTCTGAGTTTCTGACCAGTCTCTCCAACATACAGATTTTCAGTGGAACATTTGGTGCAAATGATCAAATACACCACATTAGGTGTGTTACAGGTGAACGTACCTGGGATTTTATATTCCCTGTTAGAGTTTGGTATCTCTATCCTGTCAGTGGTCAGTATGTGGGGGCAGGTTTTGCACCTCTTCTGTCCACATGGGAATGTTCCTTTGTTAGTTGGAGGTGACAGAGAGCTGCTAATAATCATATTCCTGAGGTTTGGTGGCTGTCTGTAGCATAGGAGAGGGGGGTCAGAAAATATGGATTTTAGACGGTTGTCTTTTTGCAGTAGTGGATGTAATTTGCGTGTGATTCCTCTCAGCGTCTCCAGGTGGGGGTTGTATGTGACAACCAGGGGTACCCGAGTGTTCTCCTGTTTGGTATTGTATTTTAATAACTCCGATCTTGGTATTCCGGTGGCTCTGGTGATTTGGTTATCAACTGTTCTTGGATAGATAGTGAATGAATAAGGTCCAAGATAAACGAAAAATCCTAAAATTATGAAATGTTTTAAAATTCAGAAATATTACTTACCTGTGTATTCTCCATCTCTAAAGCTCCAATAGTGGACATGTACATATCACCACTGTAGACAGTCACTAGATGCAATAATCATAAGTGTATATACAGAATATCACTGTAGACAAGTAGAGGTCAAGGTTCAGGTGGAGAGTGACAGCGGCTGGAATGGCGGGAGATTAAACAGGTACCGTATTTTACGGACTATAAGGCGCACTGGACTATAAGCCGCATTGCCCATGAGCGCCTTATAGTCCGTCTCGGTTCATATATAAGGCGCACCGGACTATAAGCCGCAGTCCGGTGCGCATTATATCTTATTGAAAGCGGCGGCAGGCAGACTTTGCCAGCGGCCGCTTAACCCCCCGCGTGCCAGCCGCTTCTATTGGAAGCGCTCGGCAGGCGAGGAGGGGCTCTATCAGCAAAATCATGCTGATAGAGCCCAACCGTAAACTACTACACCCCCCCCCCCCCCCCCCCCCGTTACAGCAGGGCTGCCGGACACTTCCTATTCATTTCTATGGGAGCCGGCATGCGAGCGCTCCCCATAGAAATGAATGGACTGCTTTTTTCCATTCATTTCTATAGGGAGCGCTCGCATGCCGGCTCCCATAGAAATGAATAGGAAGTGTCCGGCAGCCCTGCTGTGACACCGCCGTCCTGAAAGAGAACGTGAAACTTACCGAGCGGTGCAGGGTGGGCGGGCATTCAGGCCTCCTCTTCCTCCGATGTTCCGTCCTCCTCCGGCGCTCGCAAGCTAATAATGGCCAGGGCACATGCGCAGTAGAAGCATTATGCGCATGCGCCCTGGCCATTATCAGCGAGCGCCGGAGGAGAAGGACGGAACATCGGAGGCAGAGGAGGCCTGAATGCCCGCCCTGCACCGTTGGGTAAGTTTCACGTTCTCTTTCAGGACGGCGGTGTCACAGCAGGGCTGCCGGACACTTCCTATTCATTTCTATGGGAGCAGGCATGCGAGCGCTCCCCATAGAAATGAATGGACTGCTTTTTTCCATTCATTTCTATAGGGAGCGCTCGCATGCCGGCTCCCATAGAAATGAATAGGAAGTGTCCGGCAGCCCTGCTGTAACGCCGGCGTGTACGGCTGTGATACACGCCGGCGTTCGGTAGTGTGAATGCACCCTTACGGTGCCTTTTATGTATGTATGGAAGCGGCACGCAGTCTTTGCCGCCGCTTCCATCCATATATAAGCCGCACCGGACTATAAGCCGCACTTACGATTTCTGAGGAAATCGTAGGTTTTTATGTGCGGCTTATAGTCCGGAAAATACGGTAATTTTTTTTAAAATGTATGCATTTTGTGCTATTATAGTTTTATTTTTTAAACCCTGGACATCCCCTTTAAATTAGTCAGGGCTTATGTAATAGGACCCCCACCCCTTGCTAGAACTGAGACCCATGGAATCTCAGTGTCCCCTGTACCTCAGCAATTTGATGGGAACATTGGTCAAACATGTGCACCTCTTCAAACACTAGGGAAGTTGTAGATGATACTGCAAATGGCTTTGGCCATATAATACCCTTTAAAATGAATCTATAATTATTAGTATAATGAACCAGGGTAGAAATTAAAATGTATCTTTAATGATAACACCAGTCAGAAGTGGAGAAGTGTCCATTCACATGTGTCAGATATTGGTTAGTATCATGCACCTAATCTGTGGCTATTCTGTTAACATAAAGCATCTCATGCCTATCAATGGGGTTATGAAACAATCTTGTTCACATACAGCATAACATTTCCAAGCAGATTTCTAATGAAAAGAATCCACCTCTAATAATACAATAAGCAGCTTTCTACTTATTTTGCACCGATAAACCAAGGGTTAGCCTTATTGAATAACAAGCGGGGAGTTTTTTGCTACAAAAATGTGTTTTTTTTTTTCATTTTTACATTGTTCTAGTCACTCGGATAGGGGGTGCAGAATGGGCAGGGCAAGCTGGCATAGATTTTAGATAGTTTTATAAGGAGTTATGCATTGTATATAAAGACAGAAATTTGCCCCAATTGTATGGATCTGCCACACTCCTGCTGTACATCCTCGGCCGAATTCTGAATCCCTGGACCCCCTACCCACCCGATGCCCCCTCCTGTGTGTCCCCCACTTACCCACCCCAACCCAGGCCCGCCTGCTCCCCACCCCTCCCTGGCAGAGGCGGAACCGTTCAGTTCCCCGGCGTGCACACACAGCCGGCATAACCGAGGGACTTCTTGCGCACTGACACCATGGCCACTTGCTCCGGACACTCTAGAGCTTGCAGCAGGTGCCATGTTCTCCAGAGCGTACAACATCTTCAGCACTGACCACACAATGCCACGGGCCTATCAGAATGCGGCTCAAGAACAGTGGATGACATCATCTCGGCTCCGTTAGCCTAGTGGTATGGCAAATTTGGGGCTAGCGGTCGCGATATGTGGGCATTTACCGGGACAATATGTAGCCTATGTTTCATTCCAGGTTCCAAGGTATGCATGTGCCAAATGTCAGCTGAATCCATGCAGCCGTTTTTGCATGATTGAGGAACAAACATCCAAACACACAAACCCATACTAGCTGGTACCCGCGACTTCGTCTGCGGTGATTGTAGAAGTGGGTATATACAGGCGTGGGTAAGGTTTTCGTACTGTGTATAAGGTATGGGATATGAAATGTAACTGTGTATCTTGTTTTTGCTATAATTCTGAGAATACGTGAGACTTTTGTGTTGAATGTAATTTGTATTTCAGCTGCTATACGGTGTTCTGAGAAACTGTACATAGTGACTTTGGGACAGAAGTATTTCAAGTTAATATTCTTGGATATCAGACATTGTATGATTTGTTATTTTCCGCCAGTACATGTAAGTTTTGGGCACAGGATACTCTTGAGCAAGCAACATAAAGTTGTCCACATGAGAAGCCTGGTGTGGCCAAATGTGTTCCTGCTACTTTCAGCATTTGTCCTTGGGATTTATTAATGGTCATTGTAAAAGCCAACTTAAAGGGAAATTGTAGTGGTTTGAATTAAAATGGGAAATTATTTGGTATAATTGGAATGCATGGGGTTAACACACTGTCACCTGCAGCTGCTCCTGTAAGAATAGTGGCTGCAATGATATTTGTTCCTAGTTGTGTGACATGTAGCCTCGTGCCATTACACAATCGGGGTGCATCGAGATTACGCATGAGTAGAACAGGGACGCCAATCTTGAGTTCTAGTTTATGTGAAGGGACGCCGGGTAATTGTAAGGTGGGCAGTAAGGCAAATTAGTGACATTATTATCAACTGTTACGTGTTCGTGGTGTGTTGAAACGGTACATCGGTGACTTTGGCTCATAAAACCGCAGCAAAATTTGCAACCAAAACGCTGTGTTAACGCAACGTGGTGCTTCAGCCTTAGGCCTCCTGCACACAAATGGCACGGATATGGTTTTCACTGACCTATAGATGAAAAATAAATTGAAAGGGCTGCAAATACGGACAGATGTAGGGGGAACGTATAGGACAAATATAGGACCTGCTCTATATTTTACAGCTCAATTTGTCCTGGACACACAGCTGCAAAAACAGGATCTATGTGTATGGGCCCATTGAAATGTACAGGACCATAGTTTTATGCACAATTGTAGATAAAAGTCTGTCCGTGTGCATGACAGTTTAGTAACTCCATGTGCCTCTTATTAATAGCAATTAACCCCATCATGTCCCTCACATTAACCCTTGTGTAAGAGTTACTGATATGTGAGAGACTTGGAGGTAATAATTAAGTATCTTCATTATTGAGGTCTTTTATTAGTACCTCCATATGTCTCACATATTAGTAACCTTTATATGAGGCACACAGGGGTTAATATGAGGGACATGATGGGGTTTATTCCTATTAATGTGAGGCACATGGAGTTACTAACACTAAACTAATAACCCCAAATGCCTGACATTAATGAGAAAAGGAACTAAAGGAAGGGACCTGTGTGTTTCTTACCCTCACTTTGCTAGCAGTTTCCTGTCCTCCTCAGGGAATCTTTGCAGGATGCAGACCACTATAGCAGGCAGAGACTTGAGCGATTAAGCCCCACCCCCTGGGTTTCCTGCACCCCTCTCAAAGGGGAGTGTCCTTATGCCTCAGCTCTAGCAGAGCACTGAAGGGACACTCGGACTTCATTTAACTCTTGCAGGTCCAGTGCTGCTGGCATGCCAGTGAAATATGGCAGAGGGTGCCACTCTTGGCACGTGTGCCAGGGGTTGCTGACCTCTGCTGTAGAGGGTAATATGAATTTTGTGTCTTGATATGGTCCAAAGTGTGTGAGATTGCAGAGATAGTGATGTGAGTTTGGGTTTTGTGGGGGTCCTGGGAAAAACATATGTGCACTATTGTGATGAAAAGTAGCCTATCGCGCAATCGAGTGTAGTGACTATATTTGTGGAAAATTTCAGCCAAATCGGTGGAGCAGATTTTGCATGATTGACCGCCAAACATCTGAACATCCAAAGTCACAAACCCACAAACTCACAAACATTTCACATTTATAATATTAATAGGATATATATTAGAAACCTTTATATGTAATTTCTAGCTCTCTAAAGCAAACACAGCTGAAGTTATTGCAAAGTGACAGTAACAAGTATGTCTATGGAAAAATGGATGGTAAGCAGTGGATAACCGTACAGAGCGCTCCTATTCACTTTTATGCATTTTAACATTCAAAATGCTCCAAAAATAACCCTTTTTTGGGGTGAAAGGGTGCTTGTCCGTATTTTAGACACCCATAGCAGTTATATTGAAAAAAAACTACAGTTTCGTTGAAGAATTAGCCCATTTGGATGACTTGTAAGTGCTTCAGGCTAGCGGTAGTCAGTCCTTATTGTTGTGGAGAACTATCTGACTTGTACCATCTTGTACAGTTAGTTCACTTAAACTTAATGTCCGATTGTTTTTGGGGATATCTGCTTTCTTTTGGGGTGCAATTGTTTTGGTGGTGTCCACTTTCCTTGATGAAGGGTCTACTGTTTTGGTTCTTCTGTATTCTATTTACTTTAATACATGTATAGCTGCCTGGACACCATTTTTTAAAAATGAAATGTAACTAGGACTTATATTTCAAGCATATGCCAAAAATTCTGAAAAGTCCTGCTAGGGTTTATTTATGGGGTAGGTCTTTTTTTTTTTTTTCGGAGAAACATGATAGTAGTATTACCATACCCCCTTCCACTACTACCTCCACCAACAGTCATGTCTTCCTCCTCTACTTGCAAACAATGTTGACTGTTGTCATCCAGCTCATCGAAAAGAGGATGAAGACAGCTCTGACTAGTAGAAATAGATTTCTATGCAGGTACCACATCACTACCAGGGATCAGTATAAGTGATGAAGATGAAGGAGATACAGTTGAGAGCCCAGAAAGGCCTTGCAGTAAATTAAGTGTTATGAAGGAGGAGGAACACACAGAAGCCTGTCTCAAGATCACATCACTCTCACTTGCAATATCCACCTAGAAAAGTAGAAAGCAAGCAAGACTGCAAAGGTAGAAAAGTCCTGCAAGTATTGGTTCTGCAAGCAGGACTTTTCTCTCCGCATTTTTCAGGTGTTAACTGGGTATCCACTTTTTAAGCCAATTGGGTTTCTGTTTTTTGGGTCACCAAGTGGACCCGAAGAATGGACACCCCAACACAGGTTTTAACCTAGTGTTAGCGTGTTGACACTCTCTCCAACATATGTTGGAAATCCTTCAATACTATGCCAAGGAGTCCCCTCTCTTTCATCTATGTTTTCATCAAAACCTCTGAAAGGTGCAGTTTAGTTCCAAACCAATATTTTAGAAACCAAGAGGGTCACCTATATTGAAAAGTTGTATAATAGTTGAGTATAGTTGATTACAACACATTCATTCATAAAAAATAACCCCTAGAAATTTGCTTTAACAATATTTATTGCATCTACTATTTACAGTACAAGATTGTAATAAATCTTTGGGGGGGGGGGGGGGTGGCCTGGCTATGGAGGAGTAGAGACGCCTGTCGCCTGAGCTCCTTCCAAGGCCTCCACTATAGCCAGCTTACCGGACCGACCGACACCTCCGCTTATCCCCCGACATGGACAAATCCCGTAGAGCAGTCCAGTGCTCCTTTTCAACCCCTCCTGGGGCCTCGCACGATTCCTCCATTGAGCGGTTCCTCCGAGGACCGCGCTCTGATGTGGCCGGCATAGATGCGGGATCCAAGATGGCGCCCACCACCTCTACCATGCCACATGACCTAGCACCCGGCTCCTCTGCTGAGGGCCCTGCCACCCTGCATGATTTCCCGGGGACCTCCGGCTGCCTCCCTGTGAGACCTGGGCCCTCCAGTGATCCCAGCTCTGCTCCGAGCCCGCAGACGTCCTGGGCCCAGGGAGGCCTGCACCACTGCTATTCCTCCCCCCCCCCCCTCTCGGCTGGGGGTTTGGACACTGAGTGACCTTCTCTGCCTCCATCTCCCTTCAGCCCCTCCGGCCTCACCTAGATTTATGACCCAGCTGGACCCTTCCCTGCCTCCCTGCCATACTAGAGGTAGGCCTCCTCACACCACTCACCTTGTCTGCCTGGGCACATGCTGCCTCTCCTCCTCCTACTGGGACTCGGGTGGCAGCCCCTCTTACTGCACCTCCTGGCAGTATTGGATGTGCTCCTGACATGCTGCCTGTCTCTGGGGAGTCAGGACTGGATCCCCGCTTGGGGCTTCTATACTCCCTGCCACTGTTGCCTCTCCACTCTATTCCTCCATCCCTGGCTCCCAGGTCCCTCAGGCAGTTCCTCCTGGCACGGGACCCCACACTTCTGGTTATGCTACATCAGCTCCCCTTCCCTATGGTGGCTCTGTGTGCTCTACCTCTGCGGCACCTTCTGCCTCTGCCATGGACGCTCTTACTGAACTCCGTCACCTTAGCGCTCACCTGGCAGCTGTTCCTACCAAGTCCGACAAGGAGGAGTATGTGTCTAGGCTGGAGCAATCTTACAAATTGGAACTCTCTGCTGTCCGGTTCTCTGTACAACTTGAGGAGCGTGTTGTTACCCTGGAGTCTTCTGCCACAGCTGCGAGTGTCCAGCTCTCTACTCATGGCTCCGTTATCTCTTCCCATACTCAACAGTTGCAGTACCTAACAGACCTAGTAGATGATCTGGAAAACCGCAACCGGCGGAATAATATCAGGGTGAGAGGCCTTCCTGAGTCGATTGAACCCCAGCATCTGGATTCCACCTTACGGATTATTTTCAATTCACGTCTGGGTGCCCCCCGCACTCGCCCATAGAACTAGACCGTGCTCATAGGTCCCTGGGCCCTCGTCCTCCGGATTCCGCAAACCCTAGAGATGTAATCTTCAGGGTCCATAGGTTTCAGCTGAAAGATGCAATCATGTGGAAAGCCCGGGACTCACCCCATGTCATGTTTTGGGACACTGCTATTCAACTTCTTCCTGACCTGTCCCACCCAGATGAACTCCTATCCTTTGCTGCTGCGCTGGGACTTCCTTCAGTTCCCGCCCTGTCCGGGCCCTCATTTACTGGTTCTCTTCCTCCGGCTGCTCTCCCCACCAGGTCTCAGGGCCACTCTAAGAGGCGCCGTCGAGGGCCTTCCTCTGCCTCACCAGACCATACAGATGTGGCTCCTTCTCATACTGTTTGATTTCTCTAATGTACTTGCCTTTTGATTGCATTATTGTTGCTTTTGCTGTATACTTCCAGGGGCTCTGGTGCCCCGGGGGGGCTGAGGGCCTCTCTGCCACTTCTCTGCCTTTTGGCTCCTCGCACCCCCTGGTTTTGTCGGTCCATTGTTGTTTATTATGCTGTTGCCTTCATTTCCTGTGGCTTGGGGGCCGGGGGGGTGACAGCTCCTATGGAGAAAGTCCGTGTCCCCACTGATCCTATGATTAGATACCCTTTTTTTCTGACTAACACGTAGGAATTGCCTTAAGAAAGGCTATTCTTCTCCTACCTTTAGATGTCTTCTCTGCGCCGCCGTTCGGTAGAAATCCGGGTTTTCTTTGGTATGCAAATGAGTTATCTCGCAGCACTGGGGGCGGGCCCCAGCCCTCAAACAGCACTGGGGGCTTCCCCAATGCTGTGAGAGAACTCTCCAGCGATGCCTCTATCTTCTTCTGGAACACCCTCTTCCTGTGTCTTCTTCCTTCCTGGGTTTTAATGTTCTAGGCCTCGGGCAGAGCCGACTGCGCAAAAGAAAAATGGACACTTACTCAGTAAGCTGTGTAAGCGGCTACAAGAAAATGGCCGCGTACACAGCTTACTGAGTAAGCGGCCATTTTATTGTGGCCACTGGCATGCACAGCCGGCTCTGCCTAGAAGAAAACCGGATTTCTACTGAACAGCAGCGCAGAGAAGACAACTAAAGGTAGGAGAAGAATAGCCTTTCTTAAAGCTATTCCTACGTGTTAGTCAGAAAAAAAGGGTATCCAATGATAGGATCCCTTTAAGATTTAAGATGCAGAGATTACGGCACTGTCCCATTCATCTGAACGGGCAATGCAATGCTTGCTATCAAAACAACCCTATTAATCTATCTATCTATCTATCTATCTATCTATCTATCTATCTATCTATCTATCTCTGTATTTTTACATATAAAATACTAGATTTTGTGTTTCTCTTTTTGTCTTTTTATCTAGCTATCTTTCACTAGTCATTGTAGTATAGTGACCTCCATCCTAACACCTGTTCATTGTTGTAGCTGGTAGTCTTGTTTTGCTAGGTTCTTTAATTTTAAAGCAGCTACATTCATTCAGCAACAGTACGTTTGCAAACACGAAAAAAAAGCATTTTTGGGAAATAATGTGGAGTGAGTTTATCAGAAAATAATATTGTAGTGAGGGAAAAAAAGCCTGTGTTTTGTGGTCACTGAAAGATTGCTGATGGGTGCATAAATAAAGCATGCTGGAACATCTGTTCTTTGTTGTGCATTCAGCTTTTTAATGTCTTCAAAGAGCAGCTCTGACGCATCACTGACTACCACTCCCCATTCAAACTACATTTCACCAGAATATAATAAGCCTTTCTGGCAGTGATCGGGAGCTAAGAGTCCAGTCACAAGTGTTCTACAATTATCTTTTTTAACTCTTTCCCCTTTGTCATTATTTGTGGCACATCATTGCATTATACAGCACAGCAAATAACACTATAGGCTCTTTTCTTCAGGTTTATTAGATCTATCTATTAGAGATGAGCGAACAGTGTTCTATCGAACTCATGTTCGATCGGATATTAGGCTGTTCGGCATGTTCGAATCGAATCGAACACCGCGTGGTAAAGTGCGCCATTACTCGATTCCCCTCCCACCTTCCCTGGACAGGAACTACGACACCGGTGACGTTGAAAAAAGTAGGCAAAACCCATTGGCTGCCGAAAACATGTGACCTCTAATTTAAAAGAACAGCGCCGCCCAGCTTCGCGTCATTCTGAGCTTGCAATTCACCGAGGACGGAGGTTTCCGTCCAGTTAGCTAGGGCTTAGATTCTGGGTAGGCAGGGACAGGCTAGGATAGGAAGGAGAAGACAACCAACAGCTCTTATAAGAGCTAAATTCCAGGGAGAAGCTTGTCAGTGTAACGTGGCACTGACGGGCTCAATCGCCGCAACCCAGCTTTCCCAGGATCCTGAATGGAATACACTGTCAGTGTATTCCCGTATACCCGATATATACCCCCGATACCCGTTCCAACGGTGTGCCCCCCCACCTTCACCCCAGAAATACCCTGCAAGTCCCCTAGCAATAGGATTGGGGCTATATACACCCACTATTTTTGCTACTGCCATATAGTGCCATTGTCTCACTGGGAATTCAAAGAATATATTGGGCTTACATATAACTTCAATTCCAGGGAGAAGCTTGTCAGTGTAACGTGGCACTGACGGGCTCAATCGCCGCAACCCAGCTTTCCCAGGATCCTGAATGGAACACACTGACAGTGTATTCCCGTATACCCCATATATACACCCCAAATCCCCGTTCCAACGGTGTGCCCCCCCACCTTCACCTCAGAAATACCCTGCAAGTCCCCTAGCAATAGAATTGGGGCTATATACACCCACAATTTTTGCTACTGGTATATAGTGCCATTGTCTGACTGGGAATTCAAAGAATATATTGGGGTGACGTGCACCCACAATTTTTGCTACTGCTATACAGTGCCATTGTCTCACTGGGAATTCAAAGAATATATGGGGGTTATGTGCACCCACAATTTTTACTACTGGTATACAGTGCCATTGTCTGACTGGGAATTCAAAGAATATATGGGGGTTATGTGCACCCACAATTTTTAATACTGGTATATAGTGCCATTGTCTGACTGGGAATTCAAAGAATATATGGGGGTTACGTGCACCCACAATTTTTACTACTGGTATACAGTGCCATTGTCTGACTGGGAATTCAAAGAATATATGGGGGTTATGTGCACCCACAATTTTTACTACTGGTATACAGTGCCATTGTCTGACTGGGAATTCAAAGAATATATGGGGGTTACGTGCACCCACAATTTTTACTACTGGTATACAGTGCCATTGTCTGACTGGGAATTCAAAGAATATATGGGGGTTACGTGCACCCACAATTTTTACTACTGGTATACAGTGCCATTGTCTGACTGGGAATTCAAAGAATATATGGGGGTTACGTGCACCCACAATTTTTACTACTGGTATACAGTGCCATTGTCTGACTGGGAATTCAAAGAATATATGGGGGTTACGTGCACCCACAATTTTTAATACTGCTATACAGTTCCATTGTCTCACTGGGAATTCAAAGAATATATGGGGGTTATGTGCACCCACAATTTTTAATACTGGTATACAGTGCCATTGTCTGACTGGGAATTCAAAGAATATATGGGGGTTACGTGCACCCACAATTTTTAATACTGGTATACAGTGCCATTGTCTGACTGGGAATTCAAAGAATATATGGGGGTTACGTGCACCCACAATTTTTAATACTGCTATACAGTTCCATTGTCTCACTGGGAATTCAAAGAATATATGGGGGTTATGTGCACCCACAATTTTTAATACTGGTATATAGTGCCATTGTCTGACTGGGAATTCAAAGAATATATGGGGGTTACGTGCACCCACAATTTTTGCTACTGCTATACAGTTCCATTGTCTCACTGGGAATTCAAAGAATATATGGGGGTTATGTGCACCCACAATTTTTAATACTGGTATACAGTGCCATTGTCTGACTGGGAATTCAAAGAATATATGGGGGTTACGTGCACCCACAATTTTTAATACTGCTATACAGTTCCTTTGTCTCACTGGGAATTCAAAGAATATATGGGGGTTATGTGCACCCACAATTTTTAATACTGGTATACAGTGCCATTGTCTGACTGGGAATTCAAAGAATATATGGGGGTTATGTGCACCCACAATTTTTAATACTGGTATACAGTGCCATTGTCTGACTGGGAATTCAAAGAATATATTGGGGTTATGTGCACCCACAATTTTTACTACTGGTATATAGTGCCATTGTCTGACTGGGAATTCAAAGAATATATGGGGGTTATGTGCACCCACAATTTTTAATACTGGTATACAGTGCCATTGTCTGACTGGGAATTCAAAGAATATATGGGGGTTACGTGCACCCACAATTTTTAATACTGCTATACAGTTCCTTTGTCTCACTGGGAATTCAAAGAATATATGGGGGTTATGTGCACCCACAATTTTTAATACTGGTATACAGTGCCATTGTCTGACTGGGAATTCAAAGAATATATGGGGGTTATGTGCACCCACAATTTTTAATACTGGTATACAGTGCCATTGTCTGACTGGGAATTCAAAGAATATATGGGGGTTACGTGCACCCACAATTTTTAATACTGCTATACAGTTCCTTTGTCTCACTGGGAATTCAAAGAATATATGGGGGTTATGTGCACCCACAATTTTTAATACTGGTATACAGTGCCATTGTCTGACTGGGAATTCAAAGAATATATGGGGGTTATGTGCACCCACAATTTTTAATACTGGTATACAGTGCCATTGTCTGACTGGGAATTCAAAGAATATATGGGGGTTACGTGCACCCACAATTTTTACTACTGGTATACAGTGCCATTGTCTGACTGGGAATTCAAAGAATATATGGGGGTTATGTGCACCCACAATTTTTACTACTGGTATACAGTGCCATTGTCTGACTGGGAATTCAAAGAATATATGGGGGTTACGTGCACCCACAATTTTTACTACTGGTATACAGTGCCATTGTCTGACTGGGAATTCAAAGAATATATGGGGGTTACGTGCACCCACAATTTTTACTACTGGTATACAGTGCCATTGTCTGACTGGGAATTCAAAGAATATATGGGGGTTACGTGCACCCACAATTTTTACTACTGGTATACAGTGCCATTGTCTGACTGGGAATTCAAAGAATATATGGGGGTTACGTGCACCCACAATTTTTAATACTGCTATACAGTTCCATTGTCTCACTGGGAATTCAAAGAATATATGGGGGTTATGTGCACCCACAATTTTTAATACTGGTATACAGTGCCATTGTCTGACTGGGAATTCAAAGAATATATGGGGGTTACGTGCACCCACAATTTTTAATACTGCTATACAGTTCCATTGTCTCACTGGGAATTCAAAGAATATATGGGGGTTATGTGCACCCACAATTTTTAATACTGGTATATAGTGCCATTGTCTGACTGGGAATTCAAAGAATATATGGGGGTTACGTGCACCCACAATTTTTGCTACTGCTATACAGTTCCATTGTCTCACTGGGAATTCAAAGAATATATGGGGGTTATGTGCACCCACAATTTTTAATACTGGTATACAGTGCCATTGTCTGACTGGGAATTCAAAGAATATATGGGGGTTACGTGCACCCACAATTTTTAATACTGCTATACAGTTCCTTTGTCTCACTGGGAATTCAAAGAATATATGGGGGTTATGTGCACCCACAATTTTTAATACTGGTATACAGTGCCATTGTCTGACTGGGAATTCAAAGAATATATGGGGGTTATGTGCACCCACAATTTTTAATACTGGTATACAGTGCCATTGTCTGACTGGGAATTCAAAGAATATATGGGGGTTATGTGCACCCACAATTTTTAATACTGGTATACAGTGCCATTGTCTGACTGGGAATTCAAAGAATATATTGGGGTTATGTGCACCCACAATTTTTACTACTGGTATATAGTGCCATTGTCTGACTGGGAATTCAAAGAATATATGGGGGTTATGTGCACCCACAATTTTTAATACTGGTATACAGTGCCATTGTCTGACTGGGAATTCAAAGAATATATGGGGGTTACGTGCACCCACAATTTTTAATACTGCTATACAGTTCCTTTGTCTCACTGGGAATTCAAAGAATATATGGGGGTTATGTGCACCCACAATTTTTAATACTGGTATACAGTGCCATTGTCTGACTGGGAATTCAAAGAATATATGGGGGTTATGTGCACCCACAATTTTTAATACTGGTATACAGTGCCATTGTCTGACTGGGAATTCAAAGAATATATGGGGGTTACGTGCACCCACAATTTTTAATACTGCTATACAGTTCCATTGTCTCACTGGGAATTCAAAGAATATATGGGGGTTATGTGCACCCACAATTTTTAATACTGGTATATAGTGCCATTGTCTGACTGGTAATTCAAAGAATATATGGGGGTTACGTGCACCCACAATTTTTGCTACTGCTATACAGTTCCATTGTCTCACTGGGAATTCAAAGAATATATGGGGGTTATGTGCACCCACAATTTTTAATACTGGTATACAGTGCCATTGTCTGACTGGGAATTCAAAGAATATATGGGGGTTACGTGCACCCACAATTTTTAATACTGCTATACAGTTCCTTTGTCTCACTGGGAATTCAAAGAATATATGGGGGTTATGTGCACCCACAATTTTTAATACTGGTATACAGTGCCATTGTCTGACTGGGAATTCAAAGAATATATGGGGGTTATGTGCACCCACAATTTTTAATACTGGTATACAGTGCCATTGTCTGACTGGGAATTCAAAGAATATATGGGGGTTATGTGCACCCACAATTTTTACTACTGGTATATAGTGCCATTGTCTGACTGGGAATTCAAAGAATATATGGGGGTTATGTGCACCCACAATTTTTAATACTGGTATACAGTGCCATTGTCTGACTGGGAATTCAAAGAATATATTGGGGTTATGTGCACCCACAATTTTTACTACTGGTATATAGTGCCATTGTCTGACTGGGAATTCAAAGAATATATGGGGGTTATGTGCACCCACAATTTTTAATACTGGTATACAGTGCCATTGTCTGACTGGGAATTCAAAGAATATATTGGGGTTATGTGCACCCACAATTTTTACTACTGGTATATAGTGCCATTGTCTGACTGGGAATTCAAAGAATATATGGGGGTTATGTGCACCCACAATTTTTAATACTGGTATACAGTGCCATTGTCTGACTGGGAATTCAAAGAATATATGGGGGTTACGTGCACCCACAATTTTTAATACTGCTATACAGTTCCTTTGTCTCACTGGAAATTCAAAGAATATATGGGGGTTATGTGCACCCACAATTTTTAATACTGGTATACAGTGCCATTGTCTGACTGGGAATTCAAAGAATATATTGGGGTTATGTGCACCCACAATTTTTACTACTGGTATATAGTGCCATTGTCTGACTGGGAATTCAAAGAATATATGGGGGTTATGTGCACCCACAATTTTTAATACTGGTATACAGTGCCATTGTCTGACTGGGAATTCAAAGAATATATGGGGGTTACGTGCACCCACAATTTTTAATACTGCTATACAGTTCCTTTGTCTCACTGGGAATTCAAAGAATATATGGGGGTTATGTGCACCCACAATTTTTACTACTGGTATACAGTGCCATTGTCTGACTGGGAATTCAAAGAATATATGGGGGTTACGTGCACCCACAATTTTTAATACTGCTATACAGTTCCTTTGTCTCACTGGGAATTCAAAGAATATATGGGGGTTATGTGCACCCACAATTTTTAATACTGGTATACAGTGCCATTGTCTGACTGGGAATTCAAAGAATATATGGGGGTTACGTGCACCCACAATTTTTAATACTGCTATACAGTTCCTTTGTCTCACTGGGAATTCAAAGAATATATGGGGGTTATGTGCACCCACAATTTTTAATACTGGTATACAGTGCCATTGTCTGACTGGGAATTCAAAGAATATATGGGGGTTATGTGCACCCACAATTTTTAATACTGGTATACAGTGCCATTGTCTGACTGGGAATTCAAAGAATATATGGGGGTTATGTGCACCCACAATTTTTAATACTGGTATACAGTGCCATTGTCTGACTGGGAATTCAAAGAATATATTGGGGTTATGTGCACCCACAATTTTTACTACTGGTATATAGTGCCATTGTCTGACTGGGAATTCAAAGAATATATGGGGGTTATGTGCACCCACAATTTTTAATACTGCTATACAGTTCCTTTGTCTCACTGGGAATTCAAAGAATATATGGGGGTTATGTGCACCCACAATTTTTAATACTGGTATACAGTGCCATTGTCTGACTGGGAATTCAAAGAATATATTGGGGTTATGTGCACCCACAATTTTTACTACTGGTATATAGTGCCATTGTCTGACTGGGAATTCAAAGAATATATGGGGGTTACGTGCACCCACAATTTTTAATACTGCTATACAGTTCCTTTGTCTCACTGGGAATTCAAAGAATATATGGGGGTTATGTGCACCCACAATTTTTACTACTGGTATACAGTGCCATTGTCTGACTGGGAATTCAAAGAATATATTGGGGTTATGTGCACCCACAATTTTTACTACTGGTATATAGTGCCATTGTCTGACTGGGAATTCAAAGAATATATGGGGGTTATGTGCACCCACAATTTTTACTACTGGTATACAGTGCCATTGTCTGACTGGGAATTCAAAGAATATATGGGGGTTACGTGCACCCACAATTTTTAATACTGCTATACAGTTCCTTTGTCTCACTGGGAATTCAAAGAATATATGGGGGTTATGTGCACCCACAATTTTTACTACTGGTATACAGTGCCATTGTCTGACTGGGAATTCAAAGAATATATTGGGGTTATGTGCACCCACAATTTTTACTACTGGTATACAGTGCCATTGTCTGACTGGGAATTCAAAGAATATATGGGGGTTACGTGCACCCACAATTTTTAATACTGCTATACAGTTCCTTTGTCTCACTGGGAATTCAAAGAATATATGGGGGTTATGTGCACCCACAATTTTTACTACTGGTATACAGTGCCATTGTCTGACTGGGAATTCAAAGAATATATGGGGGTTACGTGCACCCACAATTTTTGCTACTGCTATACAGTTCCATTGTCTCACTGGGAATTCAAAGAATATATGGGGGTTATGTGCACCCACAATTTTTACTACTGGTATACAGTGCCATTGTCTCACTGGGAATTCAAAGAATATATGGGGGTTATGTGCACTCACAATTTTTAATACTGGTATACAGTGCCATTGTCTCACTGGGAATTCAAAGAATATATGGGGGTTATGTGCACCCACAATTTTTAATACTGGTATACAGTGCCATTGTCTCACTGGGAATTCCACAAATAATTTGGGGATTCATTCACCCTACATCTCAGGCTCTTGCCATATTCACCCAGGTTGTCAGTGCTGCACCAGCTCGTTCCCAGACAGCTCGGCCCGAAAAACACGTTACCTATATAGAGGATTTGGACAATGAAGACAACATGTTCTAAATCTAATGTCTGCACCTTCTCCAGAATTAAAATAAAGGCAGCGTTTAACTTTCAAATAGCACTGCACAAAGGAAGAGCTTATCAGCTTGTCTCATGACATGCTACTGAAAAGTTTCATTTGTGTATCTTAATGTAAATATAGTTGTATAAGCTTTTTGGGTTTTAGGCACTGCCAAGTTATTTATTACCACCCGCTCCCTTATAATGATGATGACGCCAAAGTCACTGTGGGTGTTCAGAGCTCACAGCTTTGGGTGACATTTGTCTTGCTCTCTGTCGGTACCAGCTGTCTTTTTGGATACCGTAAAGTTATGTTGACTTTATTAACAGCTATAGAAGCTTTAGCCAGGTTGTGACGGTGTGTAACCCTAACAACACTAAGTGGGATACACATTAATAGTCAGTCTATGTACGCTAAACGTATCACTGAAGTAATTTTTTTTCCCTCTCCCCTAATATAAGAAAGGAACAGACATTAGACCTAGACCGGGGTTCGAGGCTTGAAAAAATCCAGTATTATTTGTTCTTCATGATGTGAAATATGTGTTGAAAAGCAACCCAAGATGAAGTCAGCCATGTGTGCCAGTGTGTTACTTGGCATGCCTTTGCTGGCCCCAACTGTAAGGGTCACTCTCCATTTCCTCCATTTTCCACTCCCCTTCACACCATTTGTGGTGAAGCAATGGGATGCACTGAAGTGCACCCTCTAGCCTCGTGTGGGATAGGGACATCAGATGCCACTCCAACCCCCTCGTCTTCCTCCGCCAGCCAACGGTGCGAAGATGAGAGGAGTGTGCTCTGAATGTTTTCTGCCTAGCAGAGGCTAGTTCTCACTTACGAAAATGGCCCCACTTTGACCTGTATATCAGGCACAATGGTGTAGGTTTCAAAGAAACATGGCACCAACAAGTTGGAAAACGTGGGCCATGCGTGGACCGTGTTTGAGTCTGGCAAGCTCCAGATCTGCTACCAGGTTCCAGCCATTATCACAGGCGCAAAAATGCCAGGCCCCAGGTGTAGCAGGGAAAAAAAAATGCCATCTCAGCCAGGATGGCATCCCTGACCTCGGAGGCACTGTGCTGTCTGTCCCCCAAGCTGATCAGTTTCAGCACGGCCTACTGACATCTCCCCATGCCAGTGTTACAGTGTTTTCCGCTAGTAGCTGGGGTGGAGGTTGCAGCTTCGTAGGGTTTCAGTCTACTCCTGCCATGAATTTTGGCCTGGGAGAGGAGATAGGCCACCCCAGTTTGCACCCGGGGAACAGACTCCACCACATTCACCCTGCCTGTCATTAAAGATAAGCACTGCAGCATCCCTGACCACAGGCGCTTGTCCATGTGTCGGTGGTCAAGTGGACCTTGCAGCAAAGCGCAGAGCTCTGGGCCCGACTGATGTTATGGGACACATGCAGGCGCAAGGCAGAGACAGCACACCAAGAGAAGTAGTAACGGCTAGGCCCAGCATAGGGAGGTGCCCCAGCTGCCATCTGCTGACGGAAGGCCTGGGTCTCCAGAAGCATAAACAAACACCAACATCTCCAGGGCCAGCAGTTTATCGATGAGGCTGTTACAGGCTTGGGCATGGGGGTGGGTTGTATTGTACTTCTGCCTGCAATGAAAAGCTTGGGAAATGTGGAGTGGCTGGGAAGAGGCGCATGATGGTGCAGGCCAAAAGGGCGCATGAGGGTGAACTCCCCAATGTGTCAGAGATAGGTGTGTAGGTGTCCTTGCATCATATACTTGCACCATATTTGGCTTTGGAAGTTAATTTTGTGCCAAAAAGTGGTTAAGACAGCGATCCCTCAGCTACTCCCGTTACACTGTCTATTGAAGTTACCATCTGTGGAAGTGGACCACCATTTCTAAGATCCCAAAGGAAGCAGGCAAGAGATGTGCAGTTCAGAAAAAAAGATGAGAAAATAAGTTTAGGCTGTAGAGCACAGAGGGATCGGAGAGGACAGAGCTGGTGTCGGCCAGGTATTCCCACAACATGCGCCTATACTTGTCCCTCCTGGTGACACTAGGCCCCTGAGTGGCAGTAATTTGTCCAGGGGGGCCATTAACGTGTTCCAGACCTAGGAATAAGTCTTCCAACAGGGTAGAGTTTTGCATGCCTTTGCTTCTACCCACTGTTTTTGCTGCTTAGCTTCCCTCCACATCTACTCTGCTTTCACCCCTAAACATCACCCCAGTTTATGCCTTTGCTTCTACCCAGGTTTTTTGTTGATTTAGCTTCCCTCTACATCTACACTGCTTTAGCCCCTAGACATCACCCCTGTCCATGTGGGGTCGGTGGCCTCGTCATCCACCAACTCCTCTTCCAATTGCGCACTGCCCCCTTACTGCAAACCGCACATGACCACAGCTTGCCTTGATGGCAACTGTGTCTCATGATCCCCACTTAGGTCCAGACAAGTCGGTGGCGGGTCCAAAACCCCAAAATTGGAAGGAAATGGCAGATGCTGCAGTATTTCTAACACCTGTTCCTGGTGCTCGGGCCTGGTCTGTGTTGTACCCTGCACCCTGCTTAATGCATCTGCCATATCCGAAGTTGTGCTGAGCGCATGCTAATGTTTCGTGTCCAGTGCAATGGATGGGATGGGATTTCACATAAGTCTGCCACCCATGGCCACTCATGGTTGAGCAACTGAGGGAGTTGACTTTGACGAACCCGAGGGTTTTGGAGTTGGAACTACATCAAAGGTCTGTGCTGCTCACACACTCTGCTCAACACATGATATGTTTAGTGCCAGCAGTGTGGAGACGTCGCACAACAGCCGTTGTTCCAGCAGGTACAGGCGTTGTAGGAGTGCATAGAGGCTAGCAGCGGCAACTATACACTTTAAAAACTATCCGCACAAGCGCCACACTTTCACCAGTAGCTCAGGAACATTGGGGTACCTTTTTCAAAAGATTAGCAGCAATGAGTTAAAAACGTGGCCCAGGCATGGAATATGTTGCAGGCTGCCAAGCTACAGAGCCAATCCCAGGTTACGGCCATTATCACACATGACAACATGCCTGGGCCCAGGTGCAGTGGCAAAAACCACATTGCCGTCTCATCGAGGATGGCATGACTCACTTTGTAGGCAGTGTGCTGTCTGGCCCCCAAGCTGATGAGCTTCAGCACGGCCCGCTGACGTCTCCCCACACCAGTGTTGCAGCGTTTCCAGCTCGTAGCTGGGGTCAATTTAACAGCGGAGGAGGGTGGTGTTTCAGCCCTCCTCCCAGGAATGTTGTGTGGGGAGACAAGTCAGGCCACCACATTTTGCGACCCGGTCCACGCCTCAACTACATTCAACCACTGTGCCCAAATTGAAAGGTAGCGTCCCTGTCCGCATGCACTTGTCCATTCGTAACTGGTCACATGGAACTTTAGGGCTAAGCGCTGAATTTAGGGACCGCCTCATGTTTGGGGGAAAGTGCTGGTGTGGACGGCACAGTGCGGTGGCGCAGTAGACACTCTGCCCAAAAAGGGCAGAGTGTCCCCCAGCCGGGATTCCAACATCTCCTGGGCCAGATTTCTTGAGATGAGGCCGTTGAAGCCTTGGGCATGTGGGTGGGTTGCGCTGTACTTTAGCATGAAATGAAAGGCTTGGGAGATGGGGAGTTGCTGGGAAGAGGCGCATGATGGCGCGGGCAAAAGGAGAAATGGCAGAAAAAGGTGAGGATAAGGGTGAACTCCCCAAAGTGTCAGAGGCAGATGTGGAGGTGTCCTGGCTCCTGGTCTGGACTGCAGCGCCAGCCCTGTCAACAGTGGAAGAGGCAGTGGCCGCCAGGCCAAACGACGATTATCCTGCGCTTGCTCTCACCCACTGAGCCCAGGGCTTGCCTTCCAAATGATGGCACCCGCAAGAGGTGGTGAGATTCCTCTCCGCAGATCTCCAAACCATCTTGGACTTGCAAATTGCACTAAATTTGTCATGTAACTGACATGTATATGATGAGTCTATCCATTGTCTGTTCATTTTGGTGAAAGTCAGCCTGTCAGCTGACAGACAGCTGTGCTTGTCAGTGATGATGTCACCGGCTGCTTGTACCCCCAGTTTTTGCTGCTTAGCTTGCCTCCACATCCACACTGCTTTTGCCCCTACACATCACCCCTATCCATGCCTGTGCCTCTAGCCATAAGTCTGCCACCCATGGAAACTCATGGTGCAGAAAGTGAGGGAGCTGACTCTGAGGAACCCTTGGGTTTTGTAGCTGGTACTCCATCAAAGGTCTCTGCTGCTCACACACCCTGCTGAACATACGGTATCTAGGGTTAGAGCGTGTGGTGACCTCGCACAACAGTAGGTGCTTCAGGCAGATGTAGGCCTTGCTGGAGTGTATTGCGGCTAGCTCCAGGTACTGTAGACTTGGGAAAGTGGGTGTCCAAGTGCCGCACTTTCACCCTTAGCTCAGCTAATTTGGGGTATGTTTTTAAAAATCATTGCACCACTACATTGAACATGTGGGCCAGGCATGGAACGTGTTGGAGGCTGGCAAGCTCCAGAGCCCTCCAACAAGCTAAAAAACCTGGCCCCAGGGGCAGCGGGGATAAACAAATTGCCATCTCATCCAGGATGGCATCCCTGACCTCAGAGGCAGTGTGCTGTCCGTCTCCCAAGCTGATGAGCTTCAGCCCAGCCTGCTGACGTCTCCCCACACCAGTGTTGCAGCGTTTTCAGCTCGTAGCTGGGGTAAATCTAACAGCGGAGGAGGAGGAGGGTGGTGTTTCAGCCCTCCTCCCAGGAATGTTTTGTGGGGAAACAAGTCAGGAAAATTCTTGAAACGGGAGAGTTTTGCATCTTTGCCCTTGCTGCCTATGGACATCCCTTTGCCTCTAGCCACCATTTTCCCTGCTTTGCTTGCCTCCACATCCACACTGCTTTTGCCCCTAGACATCACCCCAGTCCATGCCTTAGCTTGTACCCCCAGTTTTTCCTGCTTAGCTTGCCTCCACATCCACACTGCTTTTGCCCCTAGACATCACCCCAGTCCATGCCTTAGCTTGTACCCCCAGTTTTTCCTGCTTAGCTTGCCTCCACATCCACACTGCTTTTGCCCCTAGACATCACCCCAGTCCATGCCTTAGCTTGTACCCCCAGTTTTTCCTGCTTAGCTTGCCTCCACATCCACACTGCTTTTGCCCCTAGACATCACCCCAGTCCATGCCTTAGCTTGTATCCCCAGTTTTTCCTGCTTAGCTTGCCTCCACATCCACACTGCTTTTGCCCCTAGACATCACCCCAGTCCATGCCTTAGCTTGTACCCCCAGTTTTTCCTGCTTAGCTTGCCTCCACATCCACACTGCTTTTGCCCCTAGACATCATCCCTATCCATGCCTCTTCCCCTAGCCATAACTCTGCCACCCCTGGAAACTCATGGTGCAGAAACTTTGGTTGCTGACTTTGAGGAACCCTTGGGTTTTGTAGATGGAACTCCATCAAAGGTCTGTGCAGCTCACACACCCTGCTCAAGATATGGTATTGTAGGGTTTCAGCGTGTGTGAATGACGGACAACAGCCTGTGTTTGGACAGATGTAGGCCTTGCTAGAGTGTTTTTAGGCTAGCAGCGACTCCTGTGCACTTGCAAAAGTGGGCGCACAAGCGCCGCATTTTCAACAGTAGCTTCGGTACATTTGGGTATGTTTTTAAAAAACTTTGCACCACTAGGTTAGACGTGGGCCAAACATGGAACGTGTTGGAGGCTGGCAAGCTCCAGAGCCGCTACCAGGTTCCAGCCATTATCACAGGCGTAAAAATGCCAGGCCCCAGGTGTAGCAGGGAAAAAAAAATGCCATCTCAGCCAGGATGGCATCCCTGACCTCGGAGGCACTGTGCTGTCTGTCCCCCAAGCTGATGAGCTTCAGCACCGCCTGCTGACGTCTCCCCACACCAGTGTTTTAGCGTTTGCCGCTAGTAGCTGTGGTGGAGGTTGCAGCGTCGTAGGGTTTCAGTCTACTCCTGCCATGAATTTTGGCCTGGGAGAGGAGATAGGCCACCCCAGTTTGCACCCGGGGAACAGACTCCACCACATTCACCCTGCCTGTCATTAAAGATAAGCACTGCAGCATCCCTGACCACAGGCGCTTGTCCAAGTGTCGGTGGTCAAGTGGACCTTGCAGCAAAGCGCGGAACTAAGGGCCCACCTGATGTTGAGTGACACGTGCTGGTGCAAGGCGGGGACGCCACACCGGGAGAAGTTGAGACGGCTAGGGACGGCATAGTGAGGTGCCACAGTTGCCATCAGGTCCGGGAAGGCGGGAGTTTCAACAAGCCGGAACGCCAACCTCTCCTGGGCCAGCAGTTTAGCGATGTTGGCGTTCTAGGCTTGCGTGGGTGGGTGGTTAGCGGTGTATTTCTGCCGGCGCTCCAATGTCTGAGAGATGGTGGGTTGTTGTAAAGAAGCGCCTGATGGTGCCTTTGATGGTGCAGGAGAAGGAGATAAGACAGAAACAGGGGAGGATGAGGGAGAAGTCAACAAAGTGGCGGAGGCAGATGAAGTGATGTCCTGGCTCGTCCTCTGGAGTGCATCGCCAGCACTGTGAGCAGAGGCAGTGGCATGAACGGCGGGCGACGTTTGTCCTGCCGTTGCTGCCTGCCACTGATTCCATTGCTTGGATTCCAAATGACGGTGCATTGAAGTGGTGGACAGGTTGCTCTTCTCAGGGCCCCTACTCGATTTCGAGAGGCAAATTGTGTAGACGACACTATATCTGTCCTCGGCGCATTCCTTGAAAAAACTCTACACCTTCAAGAAACGTGCCCTCGATGGGGGAGTTTTTCTGGGCTGGGTACAAAAGGGAACATCTTCGGACATTCCGGGTCTGGCCTGGCTTCGGCAAAGCAGCTGACCTCTGCCTCTGGACATGTCTCTGCCTCTAGCTACCCTTTTTGGTGCTGCACCTGCCTCAACATCCACACTACTTTCCCAGCTTGACATCTGCCTTGTCCAGGTGGGGTCGGTGTCCTCGTCGTCCACCACCTCCTCTTCCAACTCCTGTCTCGCCTCCTCCTCCTGCACAATGCGCATGTCAACTGGCTGCCCTGACAGCAACTGCGTCTCATCGTCGTCGATGAGGGTGGGTTGCTGGTCATCCGCCACCAAATCGACCGGAGATGGAATGGAGGAGACTCTAGTGTTTGAGCATCTGGACACAGATACTCGTCTGTTAGGTCCGTGGAATCGCGAAATGGAGGGGCAGGTTGCGGTACAGTCAAAGGAAGGGAGAACAGCTCTGGGGAGCAGGGACAGTTGGGGTTATTGTTCTGAGAAGATTGGGAATTTTGGGTGGAAGGAGGACAAGACTGTTGGGTAAGAGGAGGTAGAGGCTGACTGGCTGGTGGACAATGTGCTTTAAGCGTTATCCGACAGCCATTGCAAGACCTGTTCCTGGTTCTCGGGCCTACTAATCTTTGTACCATTCAGCCTAGTTAATGTGGAACTTTTGTGCAAAGCGCAGAACTTAGGGCCCGCCTGATGTTAAGGGACACACGCTGGTACAAGGCTCAACTCACCCTAAGTGCCAAAAACACTGCTGGTGCAAGGCTCTACTCATGCCAAGGGCCTCAATCTCTGCTGGTAGCTCAGCTTAAGGTCATGTAACTTTGTTTGGAAGGGCTCATGTTAAGGGCTAGAAAAGTGAATTTTGGAAGGTCTTACCACATCACACACACACACACACACACACACACACACACACTCAAAATGACAGTTAAGGGTGAGGGCTTTTGGAATTCCCATTGCCTATTCCATTTGTGGTTGTCATGGGGAACGTGATTTAAAGGGGTGGTTGTTACTGTTTGTTGAGCTTAAATTGGGGTTTGTGTCCATCCATTTGGGGAGTAAAGAAGGTTTCCAGGTATTTTCCCACTTTGATAGAGGTTTTTTTGAATGTGGAAAGTGTGTAGTTGTTAGGCAGTGATGTTGGGGTAATAGAGGGTCTTTGGTGTGTTAGATGCCCCCAGGCATGCTTCCCCTGCTGTCCCAGTGTCATTCCAGAGGTGTTGGCATCATTTCCTGGGGTGTCATAGTGGACTTGGTGACCCTCCAGACACGGATTTGGGTTTCCCCCTTAACGAGTATCTGTTCCCCATAGACTATAATGGGGTTCGAAACCCGTTCGAACACACGAACATTGAGCGGCTGTTCGAATCGAATTTCGAACCTCGAACATTTTAGTGTTCGCTCATCTCTACTATCTATCTATCTATCTATCTTACTATCTATCTATCTATCTATCTATCTATCTATCTATCTATCTAATCTATCTATCTATCCACCTATCTATCCATCCATCCATCATCTATTTCATATACATCTATCTTTTCTATCTCCTTTGTATTAATCAGATCCATCTTCTTTGCTTCCTTCCTTCCTTTCTCTCTCTCTCTCTCTAAAAATCAATTATCTATCTTATCTACTTCATATAAATGTATTATCTATTTCATATAAAAATATCTCCTCTATCTCCTTCGTAATGTTCAGAACTATCTATCTATCCATCATCTATTTCACATACATCTATCTTCTCTATCTCCTTTATATTTATCAGATATACCTTCCTTCCTTCCTTCCTTCCTTCCTTCCTTCCTTCCTTCCTTCCTTCCTTCCTTCCTCCCTTCCCTTCCCTTTCCTTCCTTCCTTTCTTTCTTCCTTCCTTCCTAGCTTCCTTCCTTTCTCTCTCTCCTGTCTCTCTGAATATCAATTATCTATCTTATCTACTTCATATAAATGTATTACCTAGCTATCTAGATTATATAAAACTATCTCCTTCTTAACATTCAGAAGTATCTATCTATCTATCTATCTATCTATCTATCTATCTATCTATCTATCTATCTATTTTTCTATGTACATCTCTATTGCATCTATCTATGTAATGCCTCAATCTACAATCACTGTCTATCTATTTCATATACATCTATACCTTCTCTATCTCATTTCTATTGATCGGATACATTGTCTATGTATCCATTATATACACATCTTTTTCTATATCCTCTGTATTCTGCCTGTCTCATCTTGGTTTTCCTTATCCGATCAGATAGATCTTACTAGGTCTTGAGCCAGGATCTCACCAGATATTTGACTGACATAGAAGTAATGTCACCTATTGAGAGTTATCACACTACAACACCCTCTGATCTATTCTCTAACCAATGAGTTAAATAAAATAAATAAAAATATAATCTAAGCCTAAAAAAGCAGCTTGACTTCTAAAATAAAATCTGGCAGAATGGATCTGTTGCCACAGGCGATCAGGCTACAGTTTCGCATTTATCCTTGGAACCACGGAAGCGTGTGCTGTGGGAAGGTAGGGCTGACATCACTATGCAGAAATATTTTTATATGATTCTGTTGTATTAAAAAGCCAGTACAATTATATCATGGGGAGCAGAAAGCTGTTAAGCGTTGCAGTAATCTGATGGCCTCTGCGAGCTCGTGGTAACAATTTCCTTGTTTATTTTTATACTGTGCTTTTTGAGTCAAAGCTCAGCTATGGTGAAAAGCAATTAGCTATTAGTACACGGCATCTGCATTGAGCAAAAACTACCGAGCGAGGACAGCGCGCAGGAAATGGCAGCACTTTCACAACAATTTAATTCATCTTTTTGAGACTTAGGTCATTCAGCAAATATTTTTCAACGATAGAGCGATAGATAGATAGAGCGATAGATAGATAGATGCAACCCCAATTCCAATGAAGTTGGGACGTTGTGTATAACATAAATAAAAACTGAATACAATGATATGCAAATCCTTTTCAACCTATATTCAATAGAATCAGCTACAGACAAGATATTTAATGTTCAAATGGATAAACTTTATTTCTTTTTTGCAAATATTCACTCATTTTGAATTTGATGCCTGCAACACGTTCAAAAAAAGCTAGGCCAGGGGCAACAAAAGACTGGGCCAGGGGCATGTTTACCACTGTGTTACATCACCTTTCCTTTTAATAACACACAGTAAGTGTTTGGGAACTGAGGATACTATTTATTGAAGGTTTATAGGTGGAATTCTTTCCTATTCTTGCTTGATATACAACTTCCCTTGCTCAACAGTCTGGGGTCTCTATTGATGTATGTTGCGCTTCATAATGTGTGACATTTTTAATGGGAGACAGGTCCGGACGGCAAGCAGGCCAGTCTATTACCTGCACTCTTTTACTTTTTAAAACGGGGGTGGGGGGGTGTGGGGGGGGTGGGGGTGGGGGGGGGGGGGTGGGGGGGGGGTGTAGTTTAATATAACATTACCGATGCCTGAATAGCCTTTTTAAAGGCTATTCACGCATATGTGGGACTCTAGCAGCATAATTTTGCTGATAGAGCCCCTTTAATGGCGCCTTCATGGATGTGCCATGGGCACTAACACACCCCATACCATCAGAGATACTAACTTTTGAACTTTGCACTGATAACAATCCAGACAGTCCTTTTCCTCTGTGGCCTGGTGGAAATTACATCCATGATTTCCAAAAACAATTTAAAACTTGGACAGGTCGGATTACAGGACACTTTTTTCACTTTACATCAGTCCATCTCAGATGAGCTCGGGCCCAAAGCAGCCAGCAGTGTTTCTGGGTGTTGTTAATATATGGCTTTCATTTTGCCTGGTAGAGCTTAAACTTGCACTTGTAGATGTAGTGACGAACTGTGTTCACTGGAAATGGTTTTCCTGAGCCCATGTGGTAATATCTGTTACAGAATTATGTTGATTTTTAATGCAGTACCGTCTGAGAGATCCAAGGTCACGGGCATTCAACGTTGGTTTTCGGCCTTGCCGCTTACTTGCAGAGATTTGTCCAGATTCGTTTAATCTTTCGATAATATTATGGACAATAGATGACAAAATGCCTAAATTCCTTGCAATTGTACGTTGAGAATCATTGTTCTTAAATTGTTGGACTATTTGCTCATGTAGTTGTTCACAAAGTGGTGAATTTCGCCCCAACCTTGGTTGTGAACAACTGAGATTTTTGGGGATGTTCCCTCTATACCCAATCATGACCTTCACCTCTTTACAATTAACCCGTTCACCTGTTCCAAACAGCTGTTTTTTGAGCATTCCTAAACTTTCCCAGTCTTTTGTTGCCTCTGTACCAGCATTTTGCAACATGTTGCAGGCATCAAATTCAAAATTAATGAATATTTGTAAAAAAAACTATAACGTTTATCCATTTGAACATTAAATATCTTGTCTTTGTAATGTATTCGATTGAATATAAATTGAAAAGGATTGGCAAATCATTATATTCTGTTTTTATTTATGTTTTACACAACGTCCCAACTTCATAGGAATTCGGGTTGTAGATAACCAAACACTAAAGAAGTTGTATGATGCTATATAAATATGGATTTAACAACAGTGGTGGTTCATGCCTTCATCGGTCAAGCACTGAACTCAAAGCGGTGATACATACACGGTCTACTCCATAAAGCGGACAAAAAAAAAAATCGAACTTTGAAGATGGGAGGTAACAAACATCAAAATGTCAAAAAGTGCCCTCTGAATATTTCCTCAAATAATTCAATGTTATTATGTAAAAGGAGGAGAATGTTCTTACAGACGGTTAGATCTATGGAACATGTATAATAAATATTTATGTATTTATTTTGCTTACTTGTATAGCGCCAACATATTCTGCGGCGCTTTTACAGATATTGTCAATCACTGTTCCATATAGGACTCACAATCTACATTCTCTATCAGTATGTTTTTAGAGTGTGGTGGGAAACCCACACAAACGTGGGGAGAACATACAGACTATTTGCAGATGTTGTCCTTGGTTGTATGCAAACCTGGGACTTCAGCACTATGAGACTACAGTGCTAACCAATGGGGCGCTGTTCTGTTGAAATGCTTTGTTTCAATAAGTGTTCCAATATAGCTAACATACTGGGTTTGATCAAACATAAAGTACAGGTACGGTAGTGTGACTGATCTACTGAGCAGTGAACACAGGAGATGGACATGTTGAGTGGAAAACAATGAAGGAAATTTATCAAGACTGACGTTTCCTATTCCAGTCTTTGTCCCCTTTGCACCAGAGTGATGATCAACCTAATTTATTAAGTGGGATTACATACTTGTTATAGGGCCCCCTGGTGTTGTTTTGTGTCCCTCTCATGACCTCCAGCTAAAGTGTTAGTACGGATCTCACATGTTTAAGAAAGGTATGTTCAAATGCCGGAAAATGGATTCCGCGTGTGAACATTCTGTCGTGGTTAGCCGCGTGGTATGCAGTGCACCGGCATCCCGTCGCAGCATTTCAGCCTGAATGAGCCTAATCGGGAGGGAGTCTCGTGTTCCGGGCGCCGCAGCTGAGTCAGCCGCTGAATCCGTGGGGAGAAGGGGCATGTTGCTTCTTTTTTCCGCTACAAATGGCTCCCAAAATCCACTGCCAAAAAACTCCACGTGAACCAGCCCTAACTCAGTCCCTCTGCATAGAAGTTCCTGTACACAGGAAATGGGGGGACTCTTGCCGTGAAGACCTGCCAATAAGAATTGGAACTCTAATGTCTTTTTCTTACCCGCATTCATCATAGTAGGTAGATGTTCAAAAAAAAAACAACATGACTAAAATAAATAGCTGCAGCAGTTTTGTCATTGCAAACATCTCTTTCTTGTTTTCTACCCTTATATATCACAGATAGACCTGCCATTACAAGCAATTATCAGTGGTCAGGAGGACTCATATTTCCATTTCTGTACTGATCTGTGAAGGCCATCCAGAGTTCACACCAGCTACTATGCTAGTGGATTGTTTGTTATCCAGGTGAAAAACCTGCTGGTAGTGTGAGTCATAGGTAGTGTTCCTTCCGGAAAGGAAAAAGTTAGAACAGAACACTAATGAAGATTAACAAACCCAATAACCTACTACTAGACTACCTGCTGCAAAATTTTTAACTCTTTCAATTCCAGTGTGCTTAGCTTAGAGAGAACAGGACCACAGGCAAATATTGGTGACAGGACAACCACCCTTCTTCTTCACCAGTATGACTGGGGAAGCCTAGGGGCTATTTCATTGCAACTGCTTCGGAGAATCTCCCTGAGATCGGTCCAGACCTCTACCAATTGCTCTATCTCCCACCAGAGAATCTAGTCTCGCCTCCATGGTATCCCTCTCATGGAAGGCCCCCTTCACAGGAATCATCTACAGCAGAAGACTCAACAGAGCCTCAGCTTGTTCTTTCCAATCTCAGAAGTTTGTCTCGCTGAGTACCTTGTGGAATGATGTCTAGGGATTGGTCTCCAGTCATTCTGACATCATTCTATAATGCTGCTCCCCAGCTGCTAAAAAGAGGCCAACAATCAGCCTTACAGCCCCAAGGAGGACCATCTTATGTCCCAGGCTCTTCCAGATACAGCCCTGAGCAGAAAATTGCTGCTGCCTATTGTTTTGGACTGTATCTGTGTCATGCCAGGAGGAACAGGAGAGGACCATGACAAGAGGGACAAGTCAAAGCCGAGTATCCAGGTATCCGGAACCTTGTCAAGTCCCCCTGAACCACTAACCCCATCATCCTAAATTGGGAGTGACAGGAGAGAAGGAGTAGTGGATAACTGTTTTCTAGAGCCTAAACATTCCTGGGCAACCTCCTGTAACCAAGGATGGGGTTTGGACAGTGTACTACTACCCCCTTCGTCAAGCTGTGGTTTCCTTCTGTGTGGTTGTGTGCAAATAAACTGTTACCTGTTCACTGCACACCTTGACTCCTGAGTCGTACCTGAATTACCATCAGGGCCCTTCTGAACACTACCACACGAGCTCAGAGAGAAGAAGTCCTCTCTCCAAACTAGAAGTGCCCCGGGGGAATTACTACTACCACCACCACCATTCAATAGTGATGCAGGACCCCCCTCAACTGTGTGTGGCCCTGGAGTGGGATTGGGGTGCATGAGGAGTGTGCTCGGCCCAGAAGGTGGTACAGCCAACACCACTACTACTCCCATCCTCCGGTCTCCTCCACTGGGTTGCAGCACTCCTGTGGACAGTGGGCTGCAACATAATGGCCTTCCATCTATTCCAGCATACTCACTTCCAGTTTCGCCTTTAAATGTGAGCTAGGTAACACAGCCATGTAGCAGATTCCAGTCTCTCACTCCAAGAGGATAACGGTCCCATCTTACTTTGGAAGATGGTTCAGCAGCACCCCAACTAGGACCATAGAGAGAACCATTACGTTTTTCACAACACATGAAAAATGAATATTTTTAATAGTCAATAAAACTCATTATCATGCGAGTGACATCTGTAAAAATTGACCTATTGAATTTTTTGAGTGTGGCCTTTAGTTTTTTCCCAGGCTGTTTTCTCAGTCCATTAAAGAGATGGACATGACAACACACCCATAGACTAAAATGACTGTGATGGCTGTCATGTGAATAAGGCCTAACCGTTTGATTTAGATACCTTCTACAGCCTAGATTTCCCAGACTTAAATATATCTAATATTCAACTAACGAGAATTTTTGAAAAACATGAGAAACAAAAAAACTCAAGGTGTTGTTTTTTTTTTTTAAAACTGTGGGCTAAAATGCAAAACTAAATACAGTATATACTCTTTTGAAATGGTTACTTCTGTTGATGCTCAAAGTAATCCTAACTATTCAGTTACGGCAAGTCAACGGATAGCGACGTTAACTGTGTCACAGGTGTCATAAACTGGGTCACTCAGTACCTTAGAAAATATTGAATTAGAGCCTGCCTTCAGTTTACTGGAGTGGTTTTTTTTTATTAGTATTTTAATGAAAATATATACATTACTGATTTTACTTTCTCAAGCAGCCATAATTTCCCAAGAAATTGTGCTCACTCCTGACTGTAGACAATTGCATATGGATGCATCTTCTTAGGACAAATTCTAAGCAAATAGTGTTGCATACAGTATAGTATTTCAGCCACGAATACAGTAGTTACTGTAATATAATGTGCTTTTTATAAACTCTGCACGGCCACTCTTTTCTATGTTCTTCCTGTGTTTGCATGGGTTTCATATGCAAATAAGGTGAAAGTGGTTTCCCTGGGAATCTAGAGCTGAAACCAAAGCCCAGACAAGCACAGACACCCCAACCAAAGGTCTTTCCCCTAATTTACATATGAATACCACATCAATTTACATAAAAATGGGTCTCCAAGGCTGAACGACAGCAGCATATTTTGTAACTGTAGAATCACCTCTACAAGGTACTGGGATTACATTTGTAGCCAGGGGTAAGCCTAGTCTTTGTGCCACCTAAGGCGGACGTCAGAAAGCCGCCATCCCCCTTCCCCCCGGAGGACGGGGCGGAGCCGAGCAGAGGGGGGGGGGGGGTCGTAGGGGTGGAGCCGAGCAGCGGGGGCGGAGCGTAGGGGCGGGTGGATCGGAGCTGGCGGGAATAGCAGGCAGGGAGAGCACCTGCTCTCTGTTAAGCGTGAGGGGCGGCTGCTGGAGCAGCGCTGTGTCCACAGGGCCTCTCCAATCCACCGCTCGGTGACGGTGACACTAAGCCAGCCTGGCTTAGGACAGCAAAAATGCCGCGCCCCACCCGGAGCCCCGGCATAGCGGTCGCTTCAGGTCGCCTCATGGGAGGTGCGGCGCTGTTTGTAGCAAATTCCTGCTGACAGACTCACTTTAAGGAAGGCAAATGAGAGGCTTCGTTTATTATACAACCTTCAATTTTCAAATTAAATGCGGTTAATATGAAGTTTTGTTTCTATTATATATTTATGATTAAAGAGAGTCTGTCAGTAGTTTATCATGCTATGAGCAGTGTAAACATACCGGAGATGATGTTCATGCATGTTTTATGACTGATCCACACTTTAATGCCCCCTAGCAGTCAGTCGCAGCTGAAAGGGCAGAGAGGAGTTAGTGTAGAGAACTCAAGGCATTGCCAAGTAGAGACAACCTCTTAAGTACCTCGGGGTAACAAACCTTGATTTCTTGGTCATGCAATCTGAAAGACCATCCTCCAGGTATGTGTACACTGCGCTCCCCATTCTTTATATAGACTCTGTGCATCTTAACTTGGATACATGGGTCTAAGCATGGAACTAAATCCCAACCTAGAAGACAGTGTATGGGCCCACCAGTAAAATTCATTCTGGGGCCCACTTTATGGCTACATACAAATATTACCCAACACTCAGTCACAAAATCCTAAAAAGTCACCAGCATAACATTATTTTTCAGTAGTAGTGTGCTGCTTGGTTCTTACCTTGGACAATGACCCTTTTAGCTCTGTAAGTCTGGGATATGTGTCCATACAGCAGCAGACCTCCGGGTGCAGGCTAAATGATGCAAGATGGCTGGTGATTGGGGCCCCTACAGTGTGACTGACAAGATGAAATCCCAGGAGGAAGGATACTTCTTGACCTGACTCTTCACTTAAGGTGTTATGCCGTTAAGGAAACTTGTCCCCCATCCACAGTGCACTGGTGCTCTGTTTACAAGGAGGCTGGACGGGGACTTTTGATCTGACCCTTATTCCCTGTTGATAAGGGATGTGCCCCTAATGGAAAACCTTTTATAGGTCATCTCAGTGTGTCTACATTGTATAAAAATAAATTGACACGTACTCTGTTCAAGATGCTGTATGATGAGCATACTGTGCCTTGCCAAGGTGATATGGAGGTCCAGCAGGGGGTTCACCTATTCACCTGTGGACCAGTCCAAACCTGCTTGAAGGCACTGTCCAAACTGGACAGTCCATTTTTAAAAGAAAGTCAATCCAATGATAACTTTTTAAACGCTGAATAGCAAAATAAGACAAACTTCAAGGGAGTCTGTCACCCAACATATCATTCCAACCCATCAAATAGGTTAGGGTGAATTGAAAAAAACTTGTTTTTCCCTTGAGAATCTGTATCTTCATTGCCAAGATATCGCCATTATTTGCAAATTAACTATTTGGAGCAGTGAGGGGGCTCCTGTTGCTCCAAAGAGGTGTCAATGCCCTTTGTTGCTCCAAAGAGCTCTTTTGCATATTGACAAAAAACGCAAACAATATCTCAGCAATGGAGGCACCGATTTACAAGGGGAAAATACTGTTTGGTTCAGGTGACCCTCACCTATCTGCAGGGCAGGGTTTATAGTCTATGGGTTGGTGCAGACTCCCTTTAAGAAATTAGACAAAGTCATGCATAGAACATTGAGTTAAATGAAACAGTAGCTTTCTTTTCTACAAAACAAATCATTTCAGACATTTGTGTCATATGAAGACTTGTCCTTAAATTATCCCTAATGTTTTAACTTCACAGTGAATTAACTTGTATTTTTCTCGTATTAGCAGCAATTTAAGAAGTTCACACCAGTCCAGTTATTTCGGCTGCCAATTAATTTTTGATTAGGTCACTTACTTAGCAATTGTACTAGAATTCTGAAATTGCGAAGTCTGCTAATGGATGCGACTTGTACAATGAGGAAAACTCACACAAGAACTTTTGTATTTTAATTCAGGAAAATTATTGTCATTAATTTCCTCTAATTATTCCTTTTATATTAAAAATATAATGCAAATTAAAAACAATTAGAAGGTTTAAAATCCACTGAGGCCTTTATTTGTGATGATCTTATTGGTTTTGGTAATTGTGGAAATTGGTATCATTAGGATACAGTATTTCAATAATGTTATTTTAACTACTTAATATCACTGACATGTATTTGGTGGAAATTAAGAAATTATATAATATCTAGGAAATATAAATGTTGCATGTAACGATATTAACAGTCAGTAACCATATCAGGTCCAAGTAGGATCATTTGTGCTACCAGTCAACAGTTTGGTCTGAGACTTTATTCACATGTCAGTGTTTTGGTCAGTGTTTTGCACACGTGATTGTAAGACATAGCCAAGAGCAGGTCAAAAACAGAGAACTGGTAAAAATCTTTCTACTATATCTTATGTATTTATAGTCTCCACTGCTGGTTTTGGAACACAATTGCTAATGCAAAACAGAGACAACAATGATGAGGTGGGAATAAGGCCTAAGTTTTGCATATAGAACTGTCTCGACTTACTTGAGCAAAAAAGTTCCTGTTTACAGATGTATTCATCTTAATATAGTGTAAATTTAGTTAAGGATTAATATTTCTCATAAAACCAGTTCAAAAGAATCTTGCAACATGGAAGCAAAACCCTTCACAGGCCACATGTGGCCACATACAAGACCCATACAGGATAGATAGCATATCCCTTAGTGATATCATATCACAAATTGCTATTGGAGACTAATCCATGAATACAATATAAGGATTCCCTATATATGCAATATGAGGATTCCCTAGATACACCTGATTCCGCTCTCCGATTAGCCCTTGCCAAATGCAATGATGTCATAGTGGAAACAGTTCCTGTCCCAAGCCTGGACTGCCAGCACTCTCTGCTTGCTAGCGTACTACCTTTCCCAGCAGATCAGCATCCGCGGTCCTTTTGTGCACATTCTGTTTCTTTAGGGATTCACATACCTCCCAACCATCCCGATTTCCGCGGGACAGTCACAATTTGGGTGACATGTCCCACGGTCCCGGTTGGAGGTAGGTATGTCCCGATTTCAACTCAGATCTGCGCCCAGAGGACGCAGATCTGAGTTGAACACATATGCGGTTGAAGGAAGGAGCTGACACATGTCCTCCTCCTCGCTTCGCCGCTGCGCGCCTCTCTCGCTGACACATATGCGGCTGAAGCGAGGAGCTGACCTGTGTGAGCTCCTCGCTTCGCCGCTGCCGCCGGCTACTGGCTTGCAGACGCGATGTGACACATGTGATGTGTCATGTGACACATCGCGTCTGCAAGCCAGTTGCCGGCGGCAGCGGCGAAGCGAGGAGCTCACACAGGTCAGCTCCTCGCTTCAGCCGCATATGTGTCAGCGAGAGAGGCGCGCAGCGGCGAAGCGAGGAGCTGACATGTGTCAGCTCCTTCCTTCAACCGCATATGTTTCAGCAAGAGAGGCGTGCAGAGAGCGCAGAGAGCGGCGAGGGAGCGGAGGAGAAGGTAAGTGTAATGTGGAGGTGGAACGTGAAACTGGGGGCAGATGAAGGAGAGGACGGCATGACACTGGGGACAGAGATGGAGGGGACGGCATGACACTGGGGGCAGAGATGGGGGGACATGAATCTGAGGTAGAGATGTGGAGACATGAATCTGGGGGCAGAGATGGGGGTCATGAATCTGAGGTAGAGATGTGGAGACATGAATCTGGGGGTAGAGATGGGGGACATGAATCTGGGGGCAGAGATGTGGAGACATGAATCTGGGGGCAGAGATGGGGGGCATGAAACTGGGGTAGAGATGTGGAGACATGAATCTGGGGGCAGAGATGGGGGACATGAATCTGGGGGCAGAGATGGAGGGACATGAATCTGGGGTAGAGATGTGGAGACATGAATCTGGGGGCAGAGATGGGGGACATGAATCTGGGGGCAGAGATGTGGAGACATGAATCTGGGGGCAGAGATGGGGGGCATGAAACTGGGGTAGAGATGTGGAGACATGAATCTGGGGGCAGAGATGGAGGGGACGTGAATATGGGGGCAGAGATGGAGGGACATGAATCTGGGGGCAGAGATGGGGGGCATGAAACTGGGGTAGAGATGTGGAGACATGAATCTGGGGGCAGAGATGGGGGACATGAATCTGAGGGCAGAGATGGAGGGACATGAATCCGGGGTAGAGATGTGGAGACATGAATCTGGGGGCAGAGATGGGGGACATGAATCTGGGGGAAGAGATGGAGGGACATGAATCTGGGGTAGAGATGTGGAGACATGAATCTGGGGGCAGAGATGGGGGACATGAATCTGGGGGCAGAGATGGAGGGACATGAATCTGGGGGCAGAGATGGAGGGGACATGAATCTGAGGGCAGAGATGGGGGGACATGAATCTGGGGCAGAGATGGGGGGACATGAATCTTGGGGCAGAGATGGAGGGGACATGAAACTGGGGGCAGAGATGGAGGGGACATGAAACTGAGGGCAGAGATGGAGGGGACATTAATCTGGGGGCAGAGATGGAGGGGACATGAAACTGGGGGCAGAGATGGAGGGGACATGAATCTGGGGGCAGAGATGGAAGGGGGACATGAAACTGGTGGCAGATGAAGGGTGTATATGAAACTGGGGGAGAGATAGAGGGGGGACATATAATTTACGGGTGACTGTAGGAGGATTATACTGTGTGTGGGCACATGAAAAATTAATGAGTGGGTGGAGCCAACACAACAGTGGGCGGGGCTAAACTTGCCGCGGCGCACTACGCGTGCCGCAAATTTTGTCCCTCTTTTGGTTCTTCAAAAGTTGGGAGGTATGGATTCATGTGCTCACCTGCTAAACTTCCTCCTGCCTAGCTCCCTGTGTTTATATATGTCTGTTTCTATAGCAATACCCTGGCTCTTTGGATGTATGCGGTTCCACTATATGTCTGAGTTATGTTTCTGTCTGATGCTGGGGTCATGTCTGTAATTCTGTGGACACATTTGTCTTTCTGTGACTTATTCCTGTGTGGACATGTAAGTTTTCTGTTATGGTTAACGTACATACTTTGCAACATGTCTCAATGACTTACTTTGGATGCCTATTTTCGATGAGACCTCGGTTTTCTGATATGTGGCCTGTACCTCATTTAGTACCTCTGTTACCAGGCCTGAACTCCTGTCTGATTTTACTTTGTGTGTGCATTCTGCTTTCTCTGATATTAACTGTAACACCCCCTTTGGCCACACCCCCGGGTAGCGGGGCGTGCTGGTAAGTATGAGTTGCCGTTCTACCTTGCTTAGCGCAGTGCCTCCACCCTTGTTGGTGATATTCTGGTGCTTCCAGGTTGACAGTACCTTTCTTCAGATCTCTGCCCGAGGCTTGACAAGGGAAAGCCCCGCCCACACCAACACGCCAGAGAAGATTGTGGTATAAACAAAGAAACTTTTATATGGAACTTAATAAAAGAAATGGTGAAGTTCAATATGCAATAACATTCACAGCTTCAGCAAGAGGTTGTACTTTAAGCGATAAACCTATCTAGAAAATGGCAGGTCTATGTGGCAAAGCCCTAGGGACAATGTATAACAATCACAAAAACTCAGTCTTATTACAAGGCCTGTTGCCGCAGTTCTGGGGAAAATTTTCACTCGTTGGTGCACATGAGGTATGTCAGAAATTAACAATGCTCCTTTAATTCCTAGCAGGGTAATATTCCTTAGTGCAGAAGATTTAGTACACTGCAGAAAATCCAGTACTGTCTACAATCATCTATCAGCAGCAGCAGGCTCTATCCCTTGTAATATGACATGGCAGCACAGCAGGTGTCTGTATGCAACAAGTCTCTTTTACTCCTTCTGCAGTGCTCCAGATTAAGCAGTTATACCACCCAAGAACAATTTACTCCTGGATCATAGGATGCAGTCTAAATAAGAATGCTGGTGGTACACTTACAGTCCCGGAGGGATTAACCCCGTCCTGTCCAACAGGCTGCCAAAGGGTTAAGTCTGGAAGAATGTTCAGTTGTAGCTGGGAGGTGCCTCTGTACTTTGTAGAAGGTATCAACACCCACTCTCTTCAGCAGATCCTCTTGTAGAGCCAGTAACCTTTTTTTTGAAGGGATGAAATCCTCATTCTTTTTACTTTCAGGCTCTGGGAGATCAGGAGATCCTCCTCTTGCATCTACCCGTGATCCCTCTATCTTGCAGACTGCCTAAACACATGGTCTTGGTTGCAAAGCAGCCCCTCCCATCCTCTAAGGATTTGATAAACATACACAGTTGCTTTCATCCCCCCTGCACAATGTCTTGAAACTGTTAACCCCTCGTTGCCTTGAACTGCACACAGGGGTTACATAACGTTAGGGTTAAAAGATGAATACCAAAGAGTCTACTCAGACAACACCATTAGAGGTGGCCCAGAATTAGGCGATGTGGTAGCACAGTGGGTGCACAATCTGCTGCCTGTTGCGGAGACATGACCTGGATGACATGAATATTTGGACATGATTTCTCATATTAATAATCTACTTACTTAACATCATAAAGCATGTTAGAGGGCTCTCCTTGTAAAGAGGCTACACATTAAAACTATGAACTGGTCACTGCTGTAGAATGACTTGCACAGTATAAAAAACATTTTAGCACTTGTAAGTTTTAACTATTGTCATTGTTGTCACATCCTTTTATACATGTGAATTATAACCAGGTGAAAATAATTTTAGCCTCTTAAAGCCTGCTGAGATTTTGGAATACCATTTGCATGGATGCGTGAGCAATAATTCTGAACAATACAACCAGCTGTCCATTGCTTGCCCACTGGCTTGCTCTGTGATTTTAAAGCTGACAGAACTCAGGTTATTTACCAGTATGAGACACATAAGTAAAAGATACCTAAATAAGCCTTTATGGAGGTCAATCATGATAACACATTACATTGTAAAAAATATGGCATAGAGAAAAAACCAATGCTGCTTTCTTTTTTTATTTTTTATTTTTATTTTTTTTAACTTCCAATGGATAAAAATTGGTCCCAGTCAAGTGATGAACCCGGCGTGGGTCATTACAAAAGCAGGCAGACGGCACAGTGATTCTGAAAAGCCTAGCACCTGTATGGCCATCACTTCACCAGGGCACAGTTTTATAAAAGAGATAGTAAAAAACAAAAACAAAATACCACTTTACGATACAAGAGATGATATGTAATCTAAAGAATCTCACGGTTAGCACATACCGTAATCCTGTTGGCACCAATTTATACAGAATTATTAAATCCTAAACCTACTGAAGGTATACCAAGGTGTGTGGCAGAAGAAGAGTAGATTAAAAAAAAAAAAAAAATCTTCCCTTTGCAATACTCTGTCACAAGATGTCTATCCTATACACTGTCTACCAATAAGTATTTGGACATGTGTGGTAGAATAGCAAAACAACATTTCTTCATATTCAATAGTTGGTAGAACCCAGCAGATGCTTCCTTACGGATGGGATTGATCAACACAATGTTCCCGGATGCCTGGTGAAACTCCTGGTGTATGTGAGCCATCGGTTGGGTGCGGTTTCTCTGGCCAGCACTTGTCGGTCTCTATCTCCCAGTTTCAGAGGTCTGCTGACTCGGGGCACATTCCAACAATCACAGTTCATCTTCCACTTCGTTATCACATAGACCACTGTTGATTTTGGGTAATTCAGTTTGCTTGCTATGTCCCTTAAGGATTGACTATTTCTCGAAAAATTACCCCTTTCTCAAAATCGGACAACTTTGCACTTCGTGGCATCTTGCATGCGACTAATACCAATGCACTATTGCCAATGCTGTTTCCTATTTAACAGCGGAAGGTGTGACGTACATCACAACCGCAGATATCTTCATTTGCATGGGTGTCCAAATACTTATTGGTATAGAGTGTATGTGTCTACAGTCTGTGTGACCACGAGTGGGACCTCTTTTGAATATGTTTCATTACCTTTGACAGGCTCAGGACCAGTAATATGCTGGAATAACTAATGTATCACAATGTTAGAAATCACTGTTAGACCCAAGGCTTCCTTCGACCCCCTTCCTTCTAATAACATTGCATAACCACAATAATCTTTTCATTTTTAGACTTTAAAACTTTTTTTGTATGTTTAGCTATCCAGCAATGTGGACAAAACTATTGAGAAATATATAGACACTGCTCATACTTCTTCCTTCTACTAAATCCACTTGTGACGGGCTCAAAAACACAGCAAAATCTGCAACAAAAAAGATATTTTTCTGCGACATGGAGAGAAGTTATAGTGTGAATTAGCCGATTGTTCGGGGTCCCATGCCTGGCAGAGGCGTGTTAGGAGAGGATGCGGCCAGCCAGGGATTTTCTGCATGGAGGTAAAATGTAATATTACATGGCAGCTATTTAAGTGATGGACTGTGTAATGTAGTATGGTCACACAATGGTCACACCACTCTGTGATGTATATGAATGGGGTTGTCTTCATGAATTAACCCCTTTAAGTCATAAAGTTGAAATGCTTTGCATGATTTACAGAAAAGATCATTTATTATCTTAATGTACAGAAGGAGACAGTTAAAATGGTAGTATGGAATAGAAAAAGGGTCTGCTTCTTGTCTCAAAGAAACAGCGCCCCTCTCATCCATAGACTGTGTTTGGTATTGCAGTTTACATTCTTCAATAGGGGTGACTTGAAATTCTGGACATTACCTAGGGACACGAGTGATGCCGTTTCTGGGTGAAAAAAAAGCTGTTTTTGTCTAACCCCAAACGAGACCCTAAAAAAGACACTTAATGCGTACAATTACAGCTGTGTTACACTTCACTGGAGTTTGTGACGGTTTATAGTCCTATCACGCCATGTATTTTCACCTATATCAACAACACTTCTTCCTATATCACAAATACATCCTACATCTGAACTCTGGCTGATAGTTTTACATAAAGTTTATATTTCATTAAAAACCACTTATTATAAATTATTAGATTTTTTTCTAAGCCTTGGATGTAAAGAACATTGCAGTACAACAGATGTTTAGTTGTCTAAGTTAAATGAGTCTGTGGCCTCAGCCTAACTAACAGTGAACAGGTGCTTACATCATAAAACCACAGTCACATTTGGCAGGGATGTTGGTGGTTTCACTGAGACCAAAAATTAAATAGGCATGAAAATGAAATTAATGTTTCAGTACTTTGTTTAACAGTGTAAAACACTCAGCATGCCCAGCTAATAAATAAATAGCCTACCTTGTGTCTGGATACACAATAAAGTGGAGCAAAAGTAAGTTCGGATGAACTAAAGCTAGTGCTTGAGGTCGCACTCCGCTTATGAGTGGAGATAATAATGGCTACAGTGATCATAGTAATATAGAACAAAGTACAATGTATGTATGAACATTCAATAATAGGAAATAGTAGGGATTATAAGAAACCAAACTGTTTGGGGGAGCTGGTAAGTCTTCAAGGGACCGTTCAGATGTCAGAGTATGAAGATGAATTGAGGCAGACTTCCACGTCAGATTACTCTTCAATTTCCACCCTGTTCTGCAGCTTTTTGCCACTCTTCATCTCCTGTGAAGCCTGCAGAAAGATTGAGCAGGAAGATTATTTTCCAGCGATCTGGTCTGCTCTCCGCTCCCGTTGAAAACAATGGAAGGCTCCGTTCCCACGGAGCAACGCGCCGCGCATTCAGACACGTATACATGTGTCAGAGTGTGAGTGCTCAAAACAGATCCCATTCACTTCAATGTGTACCGAATTATGGGCGCTCCACATTGAAATCAATGGGAGGCTTTTTAAGCCATTGATTTCAATGTGTAGTACGCGTGAGCCGGCACACATTGAAGTGAATGAGATCTGTTTTGAGCGTGTATACGTGTCTGAATGCGCGGTGCGTTACTCCGTGGGAACAGAGCCGAAGGTAGATTCAGGCTAAGTCCCCACGTTGCAGATATGCAGCTATTTTTGTTGCATATTTTGCTGCAGTTTTTTTAGTCAAACCTAGGAGTTGCTACAAAAGGAACAGGAAATATAAAGGAAGCATTTATAGTTCTCCTTTCTGCTCAACCCACCCCTGACCTTGGCTCAAAAAACCGTAGAAAAATCTGCAATAACAAAAAGCTGCATTTCTGCAATATGTGGCCTTAGACCAGGGCCCCACGGGATGGAAACGCCGAGATTTGGCCGTGGCAAATCGGGAAAAATTGCAGCGTTTTACAGTACTTGCAAAGTGGATGGGATTCATGTGAATCTCATCCACACTTGGTGGGGAAAAAAATTGCAGCGCGGACACGCTGTGATTTCCAAAACCGTTGCAGTTTTGAAAATTTCAGCATATCAAATATATCTACGGAAACGTCGGTGGCTTTCCCATAGATATAATTGTAACAGAAAGTCCGTGGAGGAAAACTCTATGAACTTTCTATTCAAAGCGCTGTGGGAAGAACCACGATGCATTCACACCACAATAGTTCCCGCAGCGCTTTAGCATGGCGTTTCTGGCCCATGGGGCCTTAGCCTTAGACTCAGGGTGGAATCTGGTAGAAATCAGTACTGGATCTCACTGTGTGAACATACCCTACGGATCTTTACTGTAAATTTACAGAAAGGACGTATCACACACTCAATTTTTGTTGCTTTAAAACATCCCTTCTGACCCCATATTAATTGTGTTTTATAGTATATATACATTTTTCATTTGGGTGTAAAATATTTAATACCTGGCTCTGCCACTCAAATAAAAAAAATAACATTTCCCTACTATGCAAATATATATCTACAAATCGCAATGGTAGGAGCAAAAATCTATTTCTATAGCAGTGAGTAATATTGATATTTTATGTGCATGAATCAATGAACATTTGGCAAATGTCACTCTACTAGAGAAGTGTAATACCAATGAAAATTATTTAAAAACAATTTTTCAAATTGAAATCCTAAGGTGCAAAAGTACCCTGAGAACAGCCTCACAGAGGCGCATTCAAAATCTTGCATATAGTTATAGTCAGGGGCATAACTGGAGGAGGTACAGAGGGTGCAGTCGCACTGGGGCCCAGGAGCCTTAGGGGCCCATAAGCACTGGCATCAGTATTGAGATTGCAACTTCCATCTGGCCCATAAACCAAGGAGACCCACAGATTACCCGAACCACACTAAGGATAACTAAACTCCTTAGCACCTGTAACCATCACTATCAAGAATTTGCTGTAGGGACGAGGTAGGGGGCCCCAGACAAAAGATTTCACCGGAGCCCACAAGACTTTAGTTACGTCACTGATTATAGTCACCATTCCATGACATCTCGACAATATTCCCCTCTCAAAAGTCAATGAGTGTTCATAAAGTCTGTACATAATTTCTTCTCTACCCTCTAAATTTCAGAACTTTTTGATTCAAACACAATCTCAAATTCTGGATAGATACAGTATTGCATTTTATCACTATCCTAATAAATAATAATAATGGGAAAAACATTTTAGTTTTATAGTGCCAACATATTTTGTAGTACTACTCAACACAAATCATATGGTTCATGTACAGACAAAATAAGATGTTACAGTGTAATAAATCTATTCACACAACATGAGAGAGAACCCTGCTCACAAGAGCTTGCAGTTTATGAGGCAGAAGGGGTGGAAGTGCTTATACAGTGGACCAGCCAGTTTTATTAAAAAGGTTACTATACTTACAACACTTACAGAATTACACTCAGATAAGGCATCATGTCTTGTGGGATAATGTCCGGTGAGGAGTGAACAGATGAGGGTTAGTTTTGGGGAACTGCAGAAGTGATATATTAGGAAATGTGTCTAGGCCATATTAACCTTCTGAAAATCAACGTCCTTCCTAGTTTCCTCTACCTTTACCAGATGGTCCCTGCCATTCTCCCTTCTCACCAACATGCAGAAAATGATATCCAAATTTATCTGGGCTTCGAACTTCCCCAGAATAGCTAAGTGAGTTATGACCAAGTCCAAACAGAAAGGCTTAGCTGTCCCGGATTGTATCGTCTACTACTTGGCTGTGGTCACTGTGCGAAATCTAGACTGACGCCACTCCACTCACTATAAACACTTTGTTACTCTAGAGAGATCATTGAATCCTTTCCCTCTCACATTCCTCCCATGGCTCCATAGACGCCATTGGTCGGATAAAGCTATTGTCGCTCTTGCGTTTGTTGCCTATAAAGTCTTCATAATTACGCGACTTTTCACAAATAATGGCCTACTGACTTCCATTTCAGGTAACCCATATTTTACTGTAGCCCTTCACCCCATCTTATTTTCTCACCCTACTGACCAATTACTTATTAAATTCTCTCCCCAACCTCACTCTTACTATCCACTGACCTAGTTCCCCAAGACACTAGAACCCTAACTTCTCATTGGCATTACCTACAACTACATTATTTCTACTCCACCCTAAAAAAGATGCAAAACTTGCACAGACCGTTGTCTTCATTCAAACGCCTATGTGTATCCTCCACCACACCATCCCGCCCTATTTCAGTCACCTACAGCCTACTCTCTGACAATAGAGATCACTGCGGGCTGGGTGAGGGAACTTGAATCTTTCTTTCTAATGGCTATGTGGCTCTTTGTCTTCCAGTCATGGCTGCCATTAATTTTCTACTTCCTGTAAAGCTGAAGTGACTTACTTCAAAATTCTCTTGTGCTGGTAGAGTCCCCTCTGTCCTTCATGGGATCTTCCCCTCAACACTGGATGGCTGCTTTAGGTGTATCACTGTTCAGGGTACAATGTTACATATCTGTTGGAACTGTCCTTTATTGCACCCTTTTTGGCATGAAATTCATAGTTAGCAAATTAGTCACATACGTTGCATTGGAGGATGACCCTGCCTGTCTTGTTGTTCAGGAACATATCTGCAAATTTGTAGGTTTCTTCCTTGTGACAGTCAGGCCATCATACCCAGGTTATGGAAATCCTCTACACCCCCAACGTTTTCAGCTTGGCTCCAAGAGATCTTGTACATAAGGCGTATGGAGGCTCTGGTCGCAGAACTCAGGCCGGACGATAGTGCTCATCAAATAGTGTGGCTTTTATGAAACACATTTTATTATTCCATCACCTTACAAACATCCTTCCACATCTGTTTCTCCTAATCTTTCCCATCCGACCCCTCTAGACTGTTTCCATTTTCTAATAGCACTAAGACTAATAGTAATCCTAGAAAAGAGTATCTAGCGGGGCAATGTATCCCCAAAATACATGAGCACTAACTGGCAATCCCAAACTGGCCTCAGCCATCTATGTCTCTGGGATCAGCCTCAGTTGTAAATATTTTTCAGGTACCATCTAGGGCACTATGAAAGGTTTAATGTATAAGAGGTGGGAAGGGTGAGAAACCAAAAAAGGTCTCTGTGTATTAAATTCAGCCTTGGCCACGTGGGGAATGAAAGGAAGAGTTATCAATGCCTATCAGAGATGGTGTCACTGGGAAGTCACTGGATGTGATTGCATTTACAGTCTGCAGAGAGTCTGTGTAGCACTGATATCTACCACTAATGTCATGGTATATAACACCCATATATGGTGGTCATATTGTTCTTTCTACAGGACTTTTTCTTTTATTGAAAAAAATACAGAAACAAGATTGAAGAAATAATAATAATAATAATAAATTTTATTTATAAAGCGCCAACATATTCCGTAGTGCTGTACAATTTGTAGGGTTCAAATACAGACAGAAAGATACATTACAAAGAACATCATTTCACACAATGGGACTGAGGGCCCTGCTCACAAGAGCTTACAATCTATGAGGTAGAGGGGGTGACACAAGAGGTAGCAGGGGCGGTATTGCTTATGCAGAGGTCAGACACTTTTGTAATAGAGGTGACTGTCATTACATAAACATAACACTTTATGAGCTGTCGACAGTCGTGTCCTTTAACATGTGGATGGAGCTTGGACCTATAAAGTTATCCTGAGATGACATCATATCATGTGGGGAAATGTGGGAGCGGGGACAGAGGAGGGTTAAGGGTTTACATTAGACATTGTGATAGGCCTGTCTAAAAAGATGCGTCTTTAGTTTGTGTTTGAAACTGTAGAAATTGGGAGTTAATCTGATTGTCTGGGATAGAGCATTCCAGAGAAATGGTGCAGCTCGGGAGAAGTCTTGTATACGAGCGTGGGAGGTTCTGATAATAGAGGATGTAAGTGTTAGGTCATTGAGTGAGCGGAGAACACGGGATGGGCAGTAGATAGAGATGAGGGAGGAAATGTAGGGAGGTGCGGCATTATGGAGAGCCTTGTGGATGAGAGTGATAACTTTATATTTTATTCTATAATGAATAGGCAGCCAATGTAATGACTGGCACAGACCCGAGGCATCGCTGTAGCGTCTAGCCTGATAGATGAGCCTGGCCGCTGCATTCAGAATAGATTGTAGAGGGGAGAGTTTAGTGAGGGGAAGACCAATTAGTAAGGAGTTACAGTAGTCAAGGCGAGAATGAATCAGAGAGACAATAAGTGTCTTTAGTGTATCTCTGGTAAGGAAAGGGCATATTCTGGAGATGTTTTTGAGGTGGAGGTGACATGAACGTGCGAGTGATTCAATATGAGGGGTGAAGGAAAGGTCTGCGTCAAACATGACCCCGAAGCAGTGGGCATGCTGCCTAGGAGTTATAGTAAGGCCTGAGACTACAATGGATATATCAGGGACAGATCTGTTAGATGGTGGAAACAGTAGTAGTTCAGTCTTAGAGAGATTTAGTTTCAGATAGAGTGAGGACATGATATTTGAGACGGCAGAGAGACAGTTGCTGGTGTTCTGTATGAGTGCAGGGGTGATGTCACGGGAAGATGTGTATAATTGGGTGTCATCAGCATAAAGATGGTACCTGAAGCCAAATCTGGCAATAGTTTGTCCAATGGGGGCTGTGTAGAGAGAAAAGAGTAGGGGGCCTAGGACCAAGCCCTGAGGAACCCCAACAGCAAGGGAAAGAGGGGAGAAAACAGAAAGCTTCCATCTTATTTTTAACACTAGAGTAAATGGAGAGAGATGTGGATGGGGGAGGGATTCTCCCTCAGTCATTCTGTTGACTTTTCAGTCCATTGTTCTGATGATGTAAGGGATCCGAATATGGACTTGGAAGATGGTAGTGTGAGCATACCCTTATATTATACCTTAGCAAAAACAGCTTCATACTTTAATTATGCAATCTAATAGATGTCCTAACCTAAAGACATTGCCTAATTATAGGAGTCGGAGCTGTGACTATGCCCATAAACCAGGGGGACTTTGGAGTAACCCTCAGCTTACTTGGGCTGGTTAAATTTCTTTGATGTCTTTTTTGTTTTTCTTTGTTGGCTGGCAGGCTATGTCCTGTAGTGCAATGAAATGAAAATATTTATGATACACAACCTTCCACTGTCAGAAAAGAAAGGAAAAAAAACGAATTGCAAAAATAGCATTTGGCCAGCAGCATATAGTCAACAGAGGATTCTGAGGGAGAGGTAGGGGCACAATCATTTTGTGGTGTACAAGTCTTTATAGTCTTAGGGCAGATAAGGTAATGTAAATGTTGCTAAAATGTAAGGATGCAAGGTGGCAGTTGTAAGGTGAAGTTGTCCTGGATCGAGTTATACTGAGATCCATCACTTGGTCACATCACACATCTAAAGACTTGCTCATTTAACACATGACTTGATCATTTGTAAACTGATTTTAACCTCTTTTGCAAATCCATTTACAGCATGATAGAAATATTATTCATCGTGCATGCCTTGTGCTATTTGCTATTTATTTATCTCCTACTTGCAATGTGCAAATGTACTTGAAACAACAGTTACAAGCTGGTAATTTCACACTTAAGCTTAGTTCAAATATGAAAACATGAGCACCATATCAATCCCCTTGCGTAATGAGTGATCTTAATGTCTGTGACATTAATTCAGTTATTACAAAACAAGTATACATCCATTTTATTTCATATGTGCCGTGCATTTAGGAATACTGCAAACCTTAATTTAATGCATAAATCTTAAAGAAAAATAATAATAAAAAATAATTTCAGCCAAACTGTGTATAACAAGACATTGGATGCTGCCTGAAAAAATTGCACACAAAAATATCTTGAGACTCAATGCCATTTGAACATAATAAACACCTTCTGGGAGTTCCATAGTAATTACTGCAAGAAAAATAATTTCCATCTTGTTGCTAACTATGTTGGATTTGAAGCCAGCGCCTAGATTATCCTTAAATACCTTTTACTTCTGGGAAATCTAAATCTAACATTTTGTGACATCATGTTTGCCAGTTTAAAATTATTATTATTGTTATTTAAACATTCACACATCTGAGTACTTATTCTCGGTGACCTGTGAATGGGAAATTCATTGCCTAGCGGTAGGAGCGTCGGCTACTGTGTCAGTAATATCCGGGAGATTATTTGATACAAAGTAACAACACAGCACAGGAGAGCGTGCCATTTGTACGACACCGGCTAATTCAGTCATTGCGAGCTCATGAGACGCCCAGGGCTAGGGAATGCCATGTATTGTACAACAGGAAACATTAGATTCTTTTTAGGTTTTATTTTTTTCTCTTTCCTCTTATTGTTAGGATGTCCACTTTGAATGATTATTTTTTTTAACGCCAGGTTCACACCTGCGTTTGGGTTTCCATTACCCAAGTGGACCCTGGAATGGAAAACTAATTCGCTAAAAAAATCAGTTACTCGCGGAAACCCATGGACCCCATAGACTATAATGATGTCCAACAAAAAGTGGAAAGCAGAAATTGACCATGCTATGAGTAAGGAAAGTTGTCTCCAAAACGCGTAAGCCCAGTTGTGTTTTCCTTCAATATTTATAATTATGTATTTGTGTTTCGTCATGGATTTAATAAAAATTAAGTTTTAATCAATTGAGACACTCCTGTTCTGCTGGATTTCCACTTTCCACTTTTTGTTATATTGCTACTGCCCTTAACCAACGGGTGGGGATCCGAGCCCCGGAGCAAGATCTCATATCTTCATTGATTTAAGTTGGGCTGTGTTCCACAAATCTTTTTCCATATAATGGTGTCTGTAGGGTTTCCACCTAAGAAGGGTGAAAAATGTGGAGAGAAAAGTGCTGCTTGCTTTTTTAAAGCAGTTTTGGGGATAGAAACCCTGAATGGAGTTCAAGCGCTGGTGTGAACCCAGTTTGAGAAAAGTTCCCTGTGACTAGGGTGTCCTGCTACAATAAAGTCCAGCGATCATTTACGATGTATGTAAGAACCAAAAAGCATGTGTTCAATTTCCCTACAGTGCCTCTAAAGGAAGAATAAAGCATTACACAATTATTATTTTTTTTATATTTTTTATTACATTTTTTAAAATTTTCCTGAACAATTCAATGACATATGAGAACATGAGAAAAAAACTATTCAGAACAAATCACTCTTAGTACAAAATCTATACATAGACAAAGAGACAAACGGAACATGAGAAACAATAGGAAGGTATGAAGGGGGAGTAGGAAGAAAATAAAATCAGAGGCATTACACAATTCTAAATGAACTCAATAAGTTCAATCTGTTTAATACGTATATTATATAGAGTCAGTGAAACATGGCCTCCGTCCACCATAGCAAATAGATGAGAGCACAGAATGAGGATCTTCACTATAGATCATAAAGGAAAAGGGGTTTTCTAAACCAGAAAAAAGCGCTGAAGAATACATTTCGTTTTCAGCTCCACATGCGATTGCCAAAAATGTTCCATTGTGAAATCAGGTCAGAATGACATCATTGACCTCAGTGCTGATGAATTTCAGTAATTCTACAGATATGGGGAGATTTATTTCAGCCTGTGGTCTGATGATCTGTTAAAGAACATGACCTGACAATAAACCGGTTGAAGTCTGTACTTGAAGTATAGCCATAAGAACTTTAATTTGTACAGAAGCCACTTCAGGAACACAAGTGTTTTAAGGAACGGTTATCAGAACATGTTTTTATTATTTGTAGGAATATATGAAAATTGAGCTAAAGTTAAAAAAACAGAAGACACTAATGATAAAGGCAAGTCCATAGATTTTACTTTAGGTAAAAATAAGCTTGTTCAAGGCTCTGTTCATACTCCATTCTGTTGAGTGTCCTGTACTTCTTCATGCCATGAATAGTGCTGTCAATATTCTTGGTATAAAAGAGGACCTTTCACCTCCTGGGGCACACGCTGTGTAATACACGCTAGAAGCTGACTATTGGCTATCACTATCCTCATGTGAAGAGCTATCGGTGCCGATACTGTAGCTCTTCACTGTCAGAATGGTATTTCTGACAGTCAGTCAGGAACACCCTTCCTCACAGCAGCGTCTATTGCACTGTTCTGTGAGAGGGGGCATTCCTTACCGCCCGGCCATGATGCTGACCAGTCAGAAATGACCCCCCCCCCCCCCATGATACAGTACCGGCACCGATAGCTCTTCACCAGGGGTACAGAACGGGAAAGCCACACAGAATTCAGCGCACTGTCGGCTTTCTAGCGGTGTATAAAACCGCAAGTGCCCCAGGAGGTGAAAGGTCCTCTTCAAATATTTGGGAAACACATTATAAAGACTATATAAGTATAACTGATACCATAATGCTAATGTGAACACAGTCTCAGGACTCAGGCTGATACTAGCATCTGAGTTAAATATTTGGTCAGAAAAAAACACAAAGAAAGGTTGAGCAGCATCTATGAAATTATCCCTAGTGTGTTTGAAATACGGGAAATAATGGGGTATGCCAATGACCAATTTAGAAATATCATATATTAAGAGCTCAAGAAGTTCTTGGGTTTTAATCTACTTACACAATAAAGTTTTTCTCTGGTGATTTCCTGTCTAAAAAAATAAAACAAAAAAAACCCCAAAACATTTTGTACTGGTGTTTTTTTATTTATCTGACAGCAATCTGTGTTTCAAGAAATTGCCAAAGAAGCAAAGAAAATCCTAGAATATTCCTAAAACGTAACAAAAAACCCTATGTCAATGGTATTTCCTGAAGACACCTAAATGCTTTGTTTTGCCCAAAAAAGGCAGAGAAAACCTAGTGAAAAACACCAATAAAAATACCCAAAAAACCTTAGCCTTAGGTAGAGAACAAGAGAATTTATCTAAGTAGCTGTCAAGAAAACATCTTGTTAGTTTAGCATTTAAAGAACTGCATCTGGGTGATTCATTTCTTTTTCACAAAAAATTTCAAAAATTCTGAAAAATACAAGGAAAACAATATCGTGTGGAAGAGAATTGCGGGAGTTATAAATGAACCCAAAATTTAAGATTGGCCTGCTCTTTTTCAAAATTTAAAAAAAAGGAGAATTTTAAGGAAAGAGAGGAAGTCGTCCTATTCAGGACAGGGACAGATGTGAGCAATGACACGTTGTACACGACTGTGGAATACAGCATGTTGTCATTGTATAAGGGGTGTAAATGAATTAATGACAAGTTACACTGGAACATTTGTAACTAAACTATGTATCAATCTGCTCACGTCCTTCTCTATAAAATTCTGTCACCAGACTGGGAATAGGAAACACTTAAAATAAGTGAACAAATGGATCATATAAGTGTATGGTTTGGATCACATTTGCAAAAAGTCAAGTATGGCCACAAAACAATGGGAAATATATAGGAAGTGCTTATACTTCTACCTTCTGCATTGGCTCATAAAAGCAGGTTTTGGCAATACCTGCAAAGTGAATGGGATTCTGGCTAATCCCATCCACACATTGCAAAAAAATATCTGCAGTGGAAAAGTTGAGTTTTCAAAAATGACCTTGCTTTGCATGTCAATTATACCTTTAGAAACAGCGCTTTCCATACAGGTGTAATAAGAGCAGAAAGTCTTCCGAGAAAAACTCTGCGAAAACACAATGAAAAACGCTGTAGAAAAAAATTTGATGCACCTCCGCTTCGTTTTCACAATGTGGGGCCTTAACCACTTCTGGACCACCCAATGGGTATATACATCTGGAGAGTGACTGCCTGAAGCAAGAATGTATCGGTACGTCCATGCAGATTTCAGCAGCTGCACAAAATAGTGCATCTGCTGAAACAGGGAGTCAGCTGTAACTACAGCCGGGGGTGACCTAGAGAAGGCAGGGAAGGTTTATTACCGTCCCTATCTCCCAATCGCTGTGTATACAGAGCTCAATGACCCTCTGACACAATGGTTACATGATCCACTAGGTTCAGGGTCTGGTAGAGCTGCTGGGTCCTACAGGACCCAGAACAGCTCTATAGTTATGGGCAGGAGGCTGTATTTCTCCTGCAACTGGGGATAAATGTACCAGCCCCAGTTACAGGGGGAAATCAGCCTCCCCCACATAAAACAAAGACATTAGATGTCCCTATGTCTATTATTACCTTCTGGGGACTCAATGTAAAAAAAAATAAATTTTGCAAATTGGCCCAGTACGGAAGTGGTTAAGATTGATGTCCTATTCTTAGGATAGGTTATCCATATCAGATTGTGGGAGTGCAATTCCCAGCACCCTATTGATCAGCTAATTTAAAGAGTCATGACGCTCCAGAGGTATCAAAAAAGGCATAGGTCCATACAACACACAGTGGTGCAAAATTGTATTGCAACTTTTAAAAGGAACCTGTCACTTGGAAAATGTAGTACAATCTGCAGGCAGTATGTTATAGGAGCTGAGCAGATTAATGTATAGTTTTGTAGGAGAAGATTCAATATCACCTATCATTTATTCATAGAAAAGTGAACATGTAACAGACTTTTTTTTAAACATTAATTTTTAAAGTTTTTAACACTTTTTCGAGTCAATGGATACATACACATGTCCATTATTTAACTGAAAGTGAAAAATAGGACATGTACTATTTTTGTCCATTTTTCCAGCCTGATGGACCCAACCAGTGTAGAGGCCCATTTTTAATGTCCATTTTGGGGGTAATGTGTTCATTTCAATGACATTAAAAACAGATGAATGGGTTCATCCATTTTTTTAACTGGCAATAGAGATGAGCGAACACTAAAATGTTCGAGGTTCGAAATTCGATTCGAACAGCCGCTCACTGTTCGAGTGTTCGAATGGGTTTCGAACCCCATTATAGTCTATGGGGAACATAAACTCGTTAAGGGGGAAACCCAAATTCGTGTCTGGAGGGTCACCAAGTCCACTATGACACCCCAGGAAATGATACCAACACCCTGGAATGACACTGGGACAGCAGGGGAAGCATGTCTGGGGGCATAAAAGTCACTTTATTTCATGGAAATCCCTGTCAGTTTGCGATTTTCGCAAGCTAACTTTTCCCCATAGAAATGCATTGGCCAGTGCTGATTGGCCAGAGTACGGAACTCGACCAATCAGCGCTGGCTCTGCTGGAGGAGGCGGAGTCTAAGATAGCTCCACACCAGTCTCCATTCAGGTCCGACCTTAGACTCCGCCTCCTCCGGCAGAGCCAGCGCTGATTGGCCGAAGGCTGGCCAATGCATTCCTATGCGAATGCAGACTTAGCAGTGCTGAGTCAGTTTTGCTCAACTACACATCTGATGCACACTCGGCACTGCTACATCAGATGTAGCAATCTGATGTAGCAGAGCCGAGGGTGCACTAGAACCCCTGTGCAAACTCAGTTCACGCTAATAGAATGCATTGGCCAGCGCTGATTGGCCAATGCATTCTATTAGCCCGATGAAGTAGAGCTGAATGTGTGTGCTAAGCACACACATTCAGCACTGCTTCATCAAGCCAATACAATGCATTAGCCAGTGCTGATTGGCCAGAGTACGGAATTCGGCCAATCAGCGCTGGCCAATGCATTCTATTAGCCCGATGAAGTAGAGCTGAATGTGTGTGCTAAGCACACACATTCAGCACTGCTTCATCAAGCCAATACAATGCATTAGCCAGTGCTGATTGGCCAGAGTACGGAATTCGGCCAATCAGCGCTGGCTCTGCTGGAGGAGGCGGAGTCTAAGATCGCTCCACACCAGTCTCCATTCAGGTCCGACCTTAGACTCCGCCTCCTCCGGCAGAGCCAGCGCTGATTGGCCGAAGGCTGGCCAATGCATTCCTATGCGAATGCAGACTTAGCAGTGCTGAGTCAGTTTTGCTCAACTACACATCTGATGCACACTCGGCACTGCTACATCAGATGTAGCAATCTGATGTAGCAGAGCCGAGGGTGCACTAGAACCCCTGTGCAAACTCAGTTCACGCTAATAGAATGCATTGGCCAGCGCTGATTGGCCAATGCATTCTATTAGCCCGATGAAGTAGAGCTGAATGTGTGTGCTAAGCACACACATTCAGCACTGCTTCATCAAGCCAATACAATGCATTAGCCAGTGCTGATTGGCCAGAGTACGGAACTCGACCAATCAGCGCTGGCTCTGCTGGAGGAGGCGGAGTCTAAGATAGCTCCACACCAGTCTCCATTCAGGTCCGACCTTAGACTCCGCCTCCTCCGGCAGAGCCAGCGCTGATTGGCCGAAGGCTGGCCAATGCATTCCTATGCGAATGCAGACTTAGCAGTGCTGAGTCAGTTTTGCTCAACTACACATCTGATGCACACTCGGCACTGCTACATCAGATGTAGCAATCTGATGTAGCAGAGCCGAGGGTGCACTAGAACCCCTGTGCAAACTCAGTTCACGCTAATAGAATGCATTGGCCAGCGCTGATTGGCCAATGCATTCTATTAGCCCGATGAAGTAGAGCTGAATGTGTGTGCTAAGCACACACATTCAGCACTGCTTCATCAAGCCAATACAATGCATTAGCCAGTGCTGATTGGCCAGAGTACGGAACTCGACCAATCAGCGCTGGCTCTGCTGGAGGAGGCGGAGTCTAAGATAGCTCCACACCAGTCTCCATTCAGGACCGACCTTAGACTCCGCCTCCTCCGGCAGAGCCAGCGCTGATTGGCCGAAGGCTGGCCAATGCATTCCTATGCGAATGCAGACTTAGCAGTGCTGAGTCAGTTTTGCTCAACTACACATCTGATGCACACTCGGCACTGCTACATCAGATGTAGCAATCTGATGTAGCAGAGCCGAGGGTGCACTAGAACCCCTGTGCAAACTCAGTTCACGCTAATAGAATGCATTGGCCAGCGCTGATTGGCCAATGCATTCTATTAGCCCGATGAAGTAGAGCTGAATGTGTGTGCTAAGCACACACATTCAGCACTGCTTCATCAAGCCAATACAATGCATTAGCCAGTGCTGATTGGCCAGAGTACGGAATTCGGCCAATCAGCGCTGGCCAATGCATTCTATTAGCCCGATGAAGTAGAGCTGAATGTGTGTGCTAAGCACACACATTCAGCACTGCTTCATCAAGCCAATACAATGCATTAGCCAGTGCTGATTGGCCAGAGTACGGAATTCGGCCAATCAGCGCTGGCTCTGCCGGAGGAGGCGGAGTCTAAGGTCGGACCTGAATGGAGACTGGTGTGGAGCGATCTTAGACTCCGCCTCCTCCAGCAGAGCCAGCGCTGATTGGTCGAGTTCCGTACTCTGGCCAATCAGCGCTGGCCAATGCATTCTATTAGCCCGATGAAGTAGAGCTGAATGTGTGTGCTTAGCACACACATTCAGCTCTACTTCATCAGGCTAATAGAATACATTGGCCAATCAGCGCTGGCCAATGCATTCTATTAGCTTGATGAAGCAGAGTGTGCACAAGGGTTCAAGCGCACCCTCGGCTCTGATGTAGCAGAGCTGAGGGTGCACAAGGGTTCAAGTGCACCCTCGGCTCTCCTACATCAGAGCCGAGGGTGCGCTTGAACCCTTGTGCAGCCTCGGCTCTGCTACATCAGAGCCGAGGGTGCGCTTGAACCCTTGTGCACACTCTGCTTCATCAAGCTAATAGAATGCATTGGCCAGCACTGATTGGCCAGAGTACGGAATTCGGCCAATCAGCGCTGGCCAATGCATCCCTATGGGAAAAAGTTTATCTCACAAAAATCACAATTACACACCCGATAGAGCCCCAAAAAGTTATTTTTAATAACATTCCCCCCTAAATAAAGGTTATCCCTAGCTATCCCTGCCTGTACAGCTATCCCTGTCTCATAGTCACAAAGTTCACATTCTCATATGACCCGGATTTGAAATCCACTATTCGTCTAAAATGGAGGTCACCTGATTTCGGCAGCCAATGACTTTTTCCAATTTTTTTCAATGCCCCCAGTGTCGTAGTTCCTGTCCCACCTCCCCTGCGCTGTTATTGGTGCAAAAAAGGCGCCAGGGAAGGTGGGAGGGGAATCGAATTTTGGCGCACTTTACCACGTGGTGTTCGATTCGATTCGAACATGGCGAACACCCTGATATCCGATCGAACATGTGTTCGATAGAACACTGTTCGCTCATCTCTAACTGGCAACTCAAAAAACGAATGACAACCTGCAAAATTGGCTCTAAAAAATAACACATTTCCAAAAAACTGATGAAAGATAGAACATCTGTGCTCCATCTGTGCATTCAGTCAAGGAGGTGGTCCAGTGACTGGCAGTTATCTCTGTATACAGTATAGAGGGGTGACTGTCAATCACTGATAGAAAGAGCAGAGATTTTAATGGATAAATGACAATATATATATATATATATATATATATATATATATATATATATATATATAATTTTTTTTTTCTGATCAGTTTCTCCTGCTCTATAACATGCCACCTGCAGATTGAATAGCGTTTTCCATGTGACAGGTTCCCTTTAAATGAACATAGGGAGCTGTAGAATGTATAGAACAGTGTCAGCCCATGGGACAACCATTTTTTACTTTATCCACTGGACAACACCTATACTGTGGACCTTTTAGGACAGAACAGAAAAGTTCTACAGTCTGACCGCTCTACTGACTATTGTTTAATCTGTCTGTCTTCTGCAATTTTCTCTTATATTTAATCTGGAAGGGACTGATATCAGAGCGATAGTCAACAAGACTCTAGGACATTAACTGTGTGTTCCTTACTGATGTTATTATCAGTGGATAATTTTATGATTGCAAAATACACTGCATAACATTCCGGTGAGACTGAAAAGCGACAACAAAAAACACACAAAAAAAAGAAATAATTGGTTACATTAATTATGATCTATTAGCCAATTTGCCGTGTAAAGAACTGGTGGGAGAAAAACATGTTTTCATGAAAGATCAAAGCCTAGTCTCACATTTTATAGACAGGACTTTTCAATATATTTTCCTGTTTAAGTGACTAGTTTATTAGACCTTTATACAACGTGTTCGTGTAAATATCTCATCAACCAATTGTAGTATGTGGCAGCATGAAAGTGCAGATATGGAAAATCGGAAAGTTCTATCATAAAACAGTATGGGGAATAAATTTGATCTATGGGACTCCAACATTGACATAGGCATACATGCCAACCAGGCCGGCCAAAAGTCAGGCCACAATAAGAGTGTGGTCTATGTAAACAATTTAGGGGTTTTCGGTGGCATTTCTAGATGGTCCAAGGGACAGGGCTTAAATGTCCTAATTTTTGCTTTTACAATGTAGGTCATTTTTTTCTTAAGTGGGTCATGCATTTCATAAACAACTGATTTTGGAGGATTTTTTAGTTTCAAAAATATTTATTGAATTAGGTCAGATATTTGGCACACAAGCAAAATAACAAGTCATTCGAAATAAAAGAATACATAGCTGTGATGGCAAAATCACCAATAAATATGGGAAAATAAAAGGAGCGAACACACTTTCCTAAATACAATGATACAATGATGAAATAATAATGGGAGGTTCCATTGAAGAATATGGATAAAAAAGTAAACAATCAAGAACAAATAATGGGGAGCAGGCAGCGCTATAGTGCATTAATCAGAAGGGGGAAGAGTACAAGGAGAGAAGGGAACCCCCTGCCTGGGGTAGGGTGAAGGACAAATGTATGGGTCAATCAAAAGAAAATTTGAATTGGAGTCAGTACGACAGACTTGGGACCATACACCTATTAATCCATGGAGACCACAACTTGTCAAATGTGGATGAGTATCTGAAGTAGTAGCAATGATCTTCTTGCAGAGCATGATCGCATCCACATGGCTAGAGACGACTAAGACTGAGAGGTTAGTTTTCTTGTAACTAGAGGCTATGTGTTTTAGAGCAGCCATCAGGCTATATTGTAGTAGTTTATATTGCACATATCTAACCCCAGCTGGCTTAAGGTCAAGAATAAAGATTGGCACAATGAAAGGGAGTGACTGGCCTGTGAGTCGTTGTATCATCCGATGAACCCATAGCCAGAAACAACGGACTAGGTCTACCAACCATAGAGAGTATCTATGGAGTCAGCCTGAGATAAGATATGGTTTGTGTTACCATGTCACAAACCAAGCATTACCTCAAGCTGGCTCCTTGAATTTCACAATGAATTCTAGTACTCCAGTAACACCATATCCCAATCCAACTGGGTAACTTCGGCAAGTGGTGCAATGGACATTGTGCAGCAGACAAACCTGTAACAAATGCATAGAATTATCACAGCAACATCAGATTCTCTGTGGAATGGTACCCCGATTTTGTATATATATATATATATATATATATATATATATATATATATATATATATATATATATATATATATATATACAGTCCTATGAAAAAGTTTGGGCACCCCTATTAATCTTAATCATTTTTTGTTCTAAATATTTTGGTGTTTGCAACAGCCATTTCAGTTTGATATATCTAATAACTGATGGACACAGTAATATTTCAGGATTGAAATGAGGTTTATTGTACTAACAGAAAATGTGCAATATGCATTAAACCAAAACTTGACCGGTGCAAAAGTATGGGCACCCTTATCATTTTATTGATTTGAATTCCCCTAACTACTTTTTACTGACTTACTGAAGCACAAAATTGGTTTTGTAACCTCAGTGAGCTTTGAACTTCATAGCCAGATGTATCCAATCATAAGAAAAGGTATTTAAGGTGGCCAATTGCAAGTTGATCTCCTATTTGAATCTCCTCTGAAGAGTGGCATCATGGGCTACTCAAAACAACTCTCAAATGATCTGAAAACAAAGATTGTTCAACATAGTTGTTCAGGGGAAGGATAAAAAAAGTTGTCTCAGAGATTTAACCTGTCAGTTTCCACTGTGAGGAACATAGTAAGGAAATGGAAGACCACAGGGACAGTTCTTGTTAAGCCCAGAAGTGGCAGGCCAAGAAAAATATCAGAAAGGCAGAGAAGAAGAATGGTGAGAACAGTCAAGGACAATCCACAGACCACCTCCAAAGAGCTGCAGCATCATCTTGCTGCAGATGGTGTCACTGTGCATCGGTCAACTATACAGCGCACTTTGCACAAATAGAAGCTGTATGGGAGAGTGATGAGAAAGAAGCCGTTTCTGCACGTACGCCACAAATAGAGTTGCCTGAGGTATGAAAAAGCACATTTGGACAAAGCAGCTTCATTTTGGAAACAAAAATTGAGTTGTTTGGTTATAAAAAAAGGCGTTATGCATGGTGTCCAAAAAGAAACAGCATTCCAAGAAAAACACATGCTACCCACTGTAAAATTTGGTGGAGGTTCCATCATGCTTTGGGGCTGTGTGGCCAATGCCGGCATCGGGAATCTTGTTAAAGTTGAGAGTCGCATGGATTCCACTCAGTATCAGCAGATTCTTGAGAATAATGTTCAAGAATCAGTGACGAAGTTGAAGTTACGCTGGGGATGGATATTTCAGCAAGACAATGATCCAAAACACCGCTCCAAATCCTCAGGCATTCATGCAGAGGAACAATTACAATGTTCTGGAATGGCCATCCCAGTCCCCAGACCTGAATATCATTGAACATCTGTGGGATGATTTGAAGCGGGCTGTCCATGCTCGGCGACCATCTAACTAAACTGAACTTGAATTGTTTGTCCAAAATACCTTTATCCAGGATCCAGGAACTGATTAAAAGCTACAGGAAGCGACTAGAGGCTATTATCTTTGCAAAAGGAGGATCTACTAAATATTAATGTCACTTTTCTGTTGAGGTGCCCATACTTTTGCACCGGTCAAATTTTGGTTTAATGCATATTGCACATTTTCTGTTAGTACAATAAACCTCATTTCAATCCTGAAATATTACTGTGTCCATCAGTTATTAGATATATCAAACTGAAATGGCTGTTATAAACACCAAAATATTTAGAACTAAAAATGATTAAGATTAATAGGGGTGCCCAAACTTTTTCATAGGACTGTATATATATATGTTAATAGTAGGCATAGGAAATGTTGAAAACTGTTTTGCACTTCCATTGTGGTCATTTTATAGCTCCAGTATAGCTGAACCATATCTACAGTCATAATACAGAATTCCTCTCTGAATTCTATGGTTTTATGTTATCAGGACATAATACAACACATCTGGTTCTTAGAAGGTCTTACAAATAGATAAATATAACCTCGAATTAACATCCACACACATCAGATTCCACCACCTTATTATTTATTCAACAAAAATGGAGCCAAAATGGAAAAGCCATGTACAGCTCATGAATCAATAGCTTGAAGAACCAACTCAAACTTGGAGAAAAAATTCTCTGCATGACATCATTTTGAGGTAATTTTGGACCATTCTTCTTTACAATATTGCTTCATTTCACTTAAGTTTGCAGTTCTTATTATGGTCCTGCCAGATCATTTCAATTGGGTTGAGGTCTGAAATTTGACATAGAGTCATTGTAACATCTTGAGTCTTTTCTGTATCAGCCATTCTGTTGTAGATTTACTGGTATGCTTGGAATCATTGTCATGTTGCATGATTCAGTGTTGGCCAGGCTTTAGCTGTTGACTGACTCTACAAGACTTTGAGATATAGAATTATTCTTAGTTGACTCATAACTGCATAAAAATCCCATATCATCACCCTTATACTACTGTGCTTGACAATGGTATGAGGTGTCTCTACTCATATGCTGGGTTTGGTTTTTGCCAAAGTGGTTGTGTGCATTGTGGGCAAACATCTCCACTTAGATCTTTTCAGTCCAAAAGGCCTTGTCCCATAAATCTTGTGGATGGTTCAAATGCAAACTTTGCAACTTAAGCCATGTTGCCATGTTCTTTTTAGAAAGACGTTGCTTTCTCTTGTCAATCCTTCCAAACAAGCCATTCTTGTTCAGTCTTTTGGTAATGGTATTGCCATGAACCTGAACATTTAACATGTTGAGACCTTTAGACTCTTAGATGTAGCTCTTGTTTTATTTTATAATTTCTCTGAGTTTTGTCCCATCTGGCTTTGGGGTGAATTTTCTGGAATATCCACTCCTTGGAAGATTACCAAGTGTCTTGAATGTTTCCCACTTGAATGTTTAAGACTTTCTAATGACCATATACAGTATATTTTTTTGTTATGTCCCAATATGTAAATCTACAGTATTTTAAGAGAGTGTGCTCTCTACAGTATATACCTACATATCTATCTATATAATATTTAAGATGCTGGTAATCCTGATTTTAATACATAACTATAATTAGTCCGCAGTCATTTACAGGTCATGGTTCTAACTATGTTTAGTTACAAACAAGCCGAATTCTAACAAGAATTGTGTGACATGAGCAGCATGTTCTTCAATAATGTAGCTGCCATTTTTAATTATAGTCAACTGCAAGAGCGATAACGAAATCATGAACTGCAAATTACCAACTATAAACCCTGACATCTTACTTTGACGAGAAAATGATACAGAACAGACAGATAACTGTTCAGAAAAACAACCCTTTCGAGAAGTAACCACTTACTAACACGATTATAGGAATAGTGAGTGAGAGCTTTAGAATTTTACTGCAGTCTGTTTCTTGATAAACTGTGTAATGCCTGGTCACTTACTGTAGCTTACTTCTAGTCACCTGGCAGTGCGAAACAAATGATTAGTAAATATAAGTTATGCTATATGCCATTGTTACACGTAAGACATGATAAAGGGGCTGAACCAAATAAAAAGGGAAATGGTCGAAAGGGGGAGGGATACATATTCTAACTCATGAAGTTATACGCAAGGTTATGCATTAACTAGTTAAATAATTATATAAAATTGTAAAACAATAGTCCCTAGTATTATCTGATAGGTACTGAGAAGTTATTACTAGTACCTATAGGAAATAATATTAACACACAAGTGTCTATTTGGATGGAAGTAGCCACATGTATAGTTAGGTTATGCGTTCTGTTTAGTTAGTTGCTCAGACAAGCAGGTTTTTTATTTTGTTTTTGCCTGAAGTTAAGGCTGTATTTTGTAGAAATAATGGACTATATAGTAAGTAATAAGAAGCTGGGAAAAACAATAAATGTATCTCACTGTGTTATAGGTGGGTGATAAAATCTATTTCCATGAAGTTAAGGATGGATTTTGAAGAGGGAAATCTGATTGGGCATATCTGTCTTTCTAACCAGTTTCTCACAGGGCTATTTCTCAAATTTGGTAACTGAAAGTAGTCAATGTGGAACTCCAACTGTATGTAATACACATGAGATGCCACTGATATCCAGCACAGTCACTTATTAATATAGCAGAACAAAGTAACAATTTGATTTGAGTATTCTATTTGGAGTTCAGAATATGTTTAATCTTTTTCTAGTACATCTGTACAACAGGACAGGACCAGCAGATATGTGCCAAAGTGCCCACGTATACTGGCATGTATAGAGACAGGATAAACTCTTAAGGGGAAGATACATTACATTAGGGTTTTCTAGGTGATTCCACAAGCGATATTCTGTATGTGGTAAAGGATATTCTTGGTTCTGTACTTGTGCGTACTATGGATGGATTTGGAAGTCGACTCATTGTGTAAAATAGTTAATCTGGCTGTAATCGCCAATAAAAATCAGATAATGACAGGAAGCCCTGGTTGTATAGGCTGTAAAGTTGTGGGCTCAATACAAATTTATATTTTGATCTACATGTATATAAAAAAGTTAATGAATGGTGGCCCACACATGAAGGTTTTGTAGATGATGCCATAAATGGACCCAGTAAATGTATAAAGGAAAGCTGAATCTAACCAATAGAATCTTAAATACCCCTGCTCTGTATCCATACACAGACCTACCAAGCGCAAGAATATCAACATACAAAAGGCATCCAAAGGATACCTCCCTTTTACATGTCATATTTGATGTAGCTTTCTAAAGCAAACATAAGGATGGATAAAAGATAGAAAAGAAGAATTAGTCTTTTTTTATAATTGGAAATATTGTATATACACTCGGCACTTGGCTAAAGGAATGTCAAACGTTAAACCAAAAGCTCATGTACCAATCCAGCCTAATAATAATAATATAACCTAAGAGTGGAATAAATGTTAGACCATTATTCTAATCTCAAACTTTAGCCAACTCCTCATCCCCCTCTCTTGTTAAATATTTTTACTACATTTTTAACATGAGTTGTAATAAAGTCGACCAGCTACAAAACTGTTTACAAGAAGAGTAGTTTACAAGCCCAGTATAATTAGCACAAGCACAATATACCTTCTGTATAACCAGACCATCTCCTAATTGGACCAGGGTAGAAGTCTATGTAGTGAACTACGCAAAGCTGTAAGACAGAGGAGAAAATGTTGTATTAAAAGAGGAAATAATGGCAAAAAGAATGTAACAGGTTTCAAGTCTACAGAGGGTGACTGGAATGGGGCAACCTAGTAATCCCCAACCTTAGAAAGGCTAAACTGAACGAGGACCAAACTAACATAAGAAAAAATGAGTGGAAGATTTTTCATGTTGGGCATGGCCCAGGTTTACAGTTTGACAGTGTATACTTAGGCAGCCTGAAAATTCACCAGATTTATCGCATTGTCTGATGTTAGATGATCAATCTGGTGTATCTTTATAGCACTTTTTTGTTGGCTTACTTAGAGCCAGAAATTTACAGCATTATGTTGTGTTTCTGTCACATTTAATCCATGTCCCCTTTTTGCAGAATCCACACCCACATGCCTAGCAAGACAATAGGATTTTTTTAGCCCAAAACTAGATGCCCCATCATGTTCCACATTGCATGACTGATGTCCCACATTTACGTCAGTGTCTAGTCAGAACTATGAAAGTAAATCTGAGTTTATGCCTTTTATTTAAAATTGTGTATACCATGTGATTCACACATATCTGTACAACCCCTTGTCCAGCAGCTATTACTCACTATGAGGGTGCATTCACACTTCGGATACGCTGACTGATTCTGAACGTTAAAATATGTTCAGAATCAGCGCGTATAAAGCAGATCCCATTCATTTCAATGGGAGCCGGCATACGAGCACTCCCCATTGAAATGAATGGGCTCCTTTTTTCTCTACGAGCGCTCCCATTGAAGTGAATGGCAAGGGTTTAGAAGCGCTCGCGTTTACGGCTCGGAATGAGCCAAGCACTTACGCCGTGTGAAGGGGTCCTAAAGGTCCTGGTGGCAGATCCTCCTCACTCCTCTTAAATTAGCTAATTGCTTATTTGATGACCTTTTGTATTTGCGTTAGCAGAACTGAAACATTTTACTCAATAGAGTAAGTAAATTTGTTGTTCATTGGTTTGCAAAGTAATGAGTGTACCAGCATCTCTAAAGTTCAGCTCTTGGCTCAAAGTGGCTAAATGTAGACTCCATATCTATAATACGCATGCATTTGTATCATTTAGGGGGACAATTAGCAAACTATCTAAAACAACAACTACCTTTGTTGCCCATAGTATCACAACATAGCTTTCATTTTGTATTTTATGCTTTATAACTTGTTTCATAAATAAGTTCCTTAAACTTTCATACAAATGTCCACGGTGGTGAAATGTATAAATTTTCTGCCATTGATTTTACAATTTCGATTACTCATTGTTTACCATATACCAATAACAAATAATGCATTTTTGACATTTTTGTAAGTTTTTTTAGATGTAATATTTTTTTAGCAGCAATGTAAAGGAATATACAAATAAGAACTTCATCTACTGGAGTTGACGGCTGAACCTACTGAGAGATTAATACCAAGCTGAAGCTTGACCCTTTTGCAAGGAGACACAACATGTGGATGTTGGTGAGCTGGTTCTAATTCACTTTGATAATGTACAGTTATGTCACAGTGCACCAAGTATGAAATCCTTGAATTCTACGGTTGTATGTATCAGGACATAGTAAAAAAAAAAGATCCTTAGAAGGTGTATACAACCTCAGATGAGCAACAGATTTCTCTGTTTATTTAACAAAAAAATTGACCAAAATAAAAAATTCCTGTGTGCATAACTCAATACACCCCATGAATTCATAGCTTTTATGTTAGGGAATAGCCAGATGATAATTCCCCAGAAGCTGCTGGTGAACCCTGGAGGGAGGGGCACAAGAGACAGTGAGCCCTAAACTGAAGCCCCCCACTTGCCCTTCCTATTGCCAGACCCTATCCTAGGTAATAGGCGACAACCACGACGACAATCCCTCCCTGAATACGTGAAACACAAAACGCAGACAAGACGTACAACAACAAAGGGAGGTCAGGTAGCCAGGGTTCGGTAACAAGAGAGCGATGCAGTGCCAAATCGGAGTCAAGAGAATAGTCAGTAGGAAAGCCAGAGGTCAAGGATTAGCATACACGTAAATAACAGCAAGAGATACCAGAATGCTAGAGGCAATAACCGGCACCAGTGTGACTGTGAGCCAAGACTAAATAGGGAAGGAAGAACCCGCCCTGAACCTGACAGGAAGAAAAAGCTGTCAATCACAGGCAAGACAGATTAACCACTTAATGACCAGAGGCAACCTTGGCAGAAGATGGGTGTGGTGCAAATCCAATTAAGGACTAGAGCCGTGTTCACACAGTGCAACTAAAAACCTTAAGCAGATTGTCAAACTGCACACGCCTCCGGCGACGCAGCATGCGAGCAGAGGGTGGCGCAGAGGCCCGAACAGGCAGAGATGTTACAGTACCCCCCCCTTTTATGAGGGGCCACCGGACCCTCACCAGACAAACCAGTTCTAGAGGGATTCTGAGTTTTCCCTGCCTTGTATTTTGGTTCTACTTGAACCACAGATGCTTGAGAACCAGGCAAACATTTTTTATTCACCTGGCGCTTCTGATACCACCAGGTTTTAATACCAGAGGGGCGTTCCCAACTTTTAGTAGCTGAGACCTTCTCCTCACTGACACAATCAACAGAATGTAAAGCAATACAGTGGGATGAGCACTGATCTCCCCACTTTACCAACTCCTTTTTACCCCAATCAAAAATAGGGTTATGGAGCTTCAGCCAGGGGAACCCCAAAATAACATCAGCAGAGAGATTCTCCATAACAAAAAGGCTTATGACCTCTGAATGTGAAGAACCCATTTGCAAAGAGATCAAGGGGGTTTTAAAACTGACTTTACCCCTGGCCAGTGGAGTAGAATCCGCTCCAGCAACAGACATAGGTGTGTCAAGTGGCAAAAGCTCAATGCCCAAAGATTCAACAACTGAATATTTAATAAAATTTGCTGCAGACCCAGAGTCAACTAGGGCCTTGCCAGAAACAGATCTGTCCCCAGAGGACAGAGACACAGATAACAACATCTTATAGTTATTCCCACCAAATACCTGGTTGCCTGAGTGGTTCTTCTGATTACCACTCAGGCACTGAAGTTTTTTCGCTGGTGTCAGGGGTCTGATTGAGCAGTCACGGATGATATGATCTGGAGAACCACAGTACAGGCACAGGTTATTCCTAAGACGATGCTCTCGTTGTGTCTTGGTGTCCACAGCTCCCAGTTGCATGGGTTCCTCACCAGAAGTGATGGGAGGAAAGGTGAGTTTTTCAGGAGAGAGAGAGGAAGAGACAGAAAATTTGGAGGAAACAAGCCCTACTCTCTCTTTCAAATTTTCCCGGATCTTACGGTCAATACGGACTGCCAAAGTCATGGCCTGCTCTAGAGTAGGGGGATCTGGGTGACCAACCCAGAGCTCCTTAACACGGTCACACAAGCCTTGCTTAAAGTGAGCCTTTAGAGCTGACTCACACCAACCTGCCGTTACACTGTACTTACGGAACTCAGAGCAATACTCCTCTGCAGAGCGTTTTCCCTGCCGCATGGTGAGGAGTTGAGATTCCGCAAGCGCAATGTGGTCTGGTTCAGCATAAATAGAGCCCAGGGACTTAAAAAATTTTTTTCACATCAACCCACTCCTCAGCCTCAGCAGGGAGTTTAAGGGCCCAAGCTTGTGGGTCCCCCTGTAAAAGAGATATAACCACTCCAACCATTTGGGCCTGAGTCACATGTGGATTAATCCGAAAATACAGGCGACAAGACTCCCTGAAAGTTTCAAATTTAGCACGGTCCCCTGAGAAACGGTCCGGGAGTAGCATCTTGACCTTACAAGGTGCCAAAACAGCTGGGGATGATGCAGCAGCCTCAGTTAGGGTCTGAACCTGTTTAGCAAGTTCAGCTACCAGGCCTGTCAATCCCTCCAACTTGGCTGCAAGGCCCTGAATAGGATCCATGCTATCTGTAGGGAAGCTATGGATGTAGGTTTTTTCGGGCCGGTTATTCTGTTAGGGAATAGCCAGATGATAATTCCCCAGAAGCTGCTGGTGAACCCTGGAGGGAGGGGCACAAGGGACAGTGAGCCCTAAACTGAAGCCCCCCACTTGCCCTTCCTATTGCCAGACCCTATCCTAGGTAATAGGCGACAACCACGACGACAATCCCTCCCTGAATACGTGAAACACAAAACGCAGACAAGACATACAACAACAAAGGGAGGTCAGGTAGCCAGGGTTCGGTAACAAGAGAGCGATGCAGTGCCAAATCGGAGTCAAGAGAATAGTCAGTAGGAAAGCCAGAGGTCAAGGATTAGCATACACGTAAATAACAGCAAGAGATACCAGAATGCTAGAGGCAATAACCGGCACCAGTGTGACTGTGAGCCAAGACTACATAGGGAAGGAAGAACCCGCCCTGAACCTGACAGGAAGAAAAAGCTGTCAATCACAGGCAAGACAGATTAACCACTTAATGACCAGAGGCAACCTTGGCAGAAGACGGGTGTGGTGTAAATCCAATTAAGGACTAGAGCCGTGTTCACACAGTGCAACTAAAAACCTTAAGCAGATTGTCAAACTGCACACGCCTCCGGCGACGCAGCATGCGAGCAGAGGGTGGCGCAGAGGCCCGAACAGGCAGAGATGTTACATTTTAGAAGAATATTTAGCAGTAGAGATGAGCGAGTAGTGAAATATTCAAGATTCGAATATTCGTTTCGAGTCTCAATATTTGACTACTCGATCAAATATCGAATCCCATTACAGTCTATGGGAAAAAATGCTCATTTCAGGGGAAACCACTATTCGACTAAAGGAGAGTCACCAAGTCCACAAATAGCAGGAGGAGAGGGTTTAGGAGCGCTGTGCAGTTAAAGCGCACAGACCGCATAGACTATAACGGTTCCGTGCGCTTTAACTGCACAGAGCTTGCAGTTGATCTGATATTCCCTTCAGGGGGGTCCTCCTGCGGACTCCTTCTGGACCGGAGGCAAGCGCTAATGTGAACTTACTTGTCCTGCAGAACCAGCATTGATTGGCCAAATGCTACACAGTGCATAGCATTTGGCCAATCAACGCTGATTCTGCAGCAGGCTTTTCTTTGCTAGTCGGGAGAGCTGGCAGCTTGCGGTTATGCGGGAACTGACTTTTTCTCATAGGAATGCATTGACCAGCGTTGATTGGCTGAATGCTATACAGTGTACAGCATTCGGTCAATCAATGCTGGTTCTGCCGGAGCCTCGTTTGTAATGAGGCGGAGTCTAAGATCGGACCACAGCAGTCTTCATTGTGGTCCGATCTTAGACTCCGCCTCGTCACAGACGAGTCTCCGTCAGAACCAGAGTTGATTGGCCGAATGCTGAACACTGTATATCATTCGGCCAATCAATGCTGGTTCTGAATCGAATCTTTACTGCGGAGTAGTATTTGAATGGGTATGAGTATTTCGAATACCGTAGTATTCTATTGAATACCTACTCGATCGAATACTACTCGCTCATCTCTATTTAGCAGCAAAAATTTTAAGCAATTGTTTTCTACATGAATCCATTGACTGTTCTAGAGGAATTTTGGTCCACTCATCTTTACAATTAGGTTCAGTTAGTTGAAGTTCCTAAATTCCAGCCACAGTATATCAACTGGCCTGAAGTCTGGCCTTGGACTGGGTCATTGCATGAACTTGATTCTTTTCTTGTTCTTTTTGCTCAAATGCAACCTAAGCCATGCTGCAATATCATCTAGAAAGAAAATGTTTTCTCCCGGCAACCCTTCCAAACAAGCCACATTTGTTCACTCTTTTTTATAATTGTGCTGTACTGTATAATTAATACTACTACCTGAAGCCTATAGAGTCTGAGATGTGAGATATGTTGGGTGTTTTACAGTTGTGAATCATCTTTGTTCATAAGGAGGAAATTTTCATAACTGAAAATTCAGCTTCAAGTATTTTTCCTAGCTGAAAAATTAAGTTTCAGGAATTGGAAGCTAATTTTTCCGCTTGGCCAAATTCCGCGTTAAAATCAGCACCTACCAGGCAGTATTTTCTACCTCCAATTCACTTCAGTGAATCTACTTTAAGATCAAGCATGATGCTTATTTGTCCGCTAGCTGCTAAAATCAGCTAGAGGATAAAATCCACTAGAGGAAAAATTAGCCTCTGACTCTCAGTGAAATGAATGGAGGCTAGTTTCAGATGGAATTTGGAGCTCATTTTTAGGTGGAATCTGTCTCAAATTCAGCATCAAATTCCTCCATATGAACATACAGTACCATTACTGTAGAATGATGAACTTCAAACTGGCTTTAGAAGTTTTCCCAGATTGATAAGCAGCAACATGACTGAATGCTCCAGACCAGCAAACTGCCAAATCTTTTTTTTTTTTTTTTGTAAAAGTGATCACACTTGCAGATGATGAATTAGCGCAGGGCACTTGATTGGCTGCTACTTATCTTCGTCCTATGGAAACAGTCAGGATTTAATTTTTCACACACTGCTTCTGCACTTTGACCTTGTTTTTATTAAATAAATAATACCACAGTGTAACTTATCATGTGATGTTCTAAGGGCAAGTTTTTCTATTATGTAACTGTTACATAGACCCATAAATAAAAGATGTTTTACTTTATTTTTGTCATGACTGTATTTATGTGTGTACATATGAACTGCATATAGCATCTATCATAAAGTAACTTAAACATTTAAACAAATATATTGAGTAACTTTTCCAAATCTGAAATCTATAAATGTGTTTAGTACCAAATGGACAATCATTGATGCTATTCTGCATATGAGCTGTTAAGGCAATCCTGTTAATGTACTGTGCCACATCGATTTATGAAAAAAATTGGTCACGGGATTTGCTGTACCCAAGTATAATCTATGGACAATAATCTTTTCTAGAAAAACTAATACCCTTGGGACATATTGAATATTTACAAAATAAGGTGAAGATAAATCCTAATTGTGATTAAAGTATAGTCTCCCTTTAGACTTGTATATTATGTATCAGTCTGTGTAAGACATCTGTTTTATTCCCTGTTTGGAAACTGGAACGTGAAAGGAGTGTGTAATCACGATTATTGATCCATACACAAATAAACAGCATAGGCGCAGTACACACTTTATTCTCTTACCAGCCATTATCTAACTACATATTAAAGGCATAGATAAAGTGAATTTGCCACTATATTATGCTGTCCATCTTAAAGGGTACCTGAACTTACATATTATGCTGTCTTACTGATAACATCACTCCATTGATGTCTGGGCCTTCAAAAGTGTTCACAGTTTTTGTGCTGAAAAAGTGCTCCTCGGCTTATACTAGAGTCAATACAGTAATTTTCTGCTAGCAGGCCAGGAACGCAGACCCCGCCCCCCCCCCCCACTGCTCCATCACACGCCATGTGGCGTGGCCATGTAAGTTCATGCCCGCACCTGGCATGTGTCTGCCTCTTGGCGTGCTAGCAGAAGTACCATAAGTACTTCTGCAGTTTGAAATGTACAGCATCGCCATGCTCCTGGTAGTAGTGTGGAGATGCTGCGGCCCCGGCACCCGTCCCGATGTCTGTATGCCGGGTCTGTAAGGGCCGGTTCACACATACTGATGTGTTCCGTCCGAAAGGAGTCCGCATGAGGACCCTCCCAGATGGAATACAAGAGCAACTGCAAGCGCTTTGCAGTTCAAGCGCACGGGCCGAATGGGTTCCGTGGGCTTGCCGGGCACTGCCCACACGAACAATTTGTGTGGGCAGTCGCCGCAAGCCCATGGACCCCATTATATTCTATGGGGCCCGTACTTTTGAACTGCACAGCGCTTGCAGTTGCGCTTGTGTTCTGTCTGTAGGGGTCCTCATGCAGACCCTTACAGATGGAACACATCAGCATGTGTGAACTGGGCATAAGTGTAATGGCGCCGCTGTAGAGCGGTCGCCATAGAAACCGGCACCTCCACTGTAAGCTCTTACAGTGGGTAATGCCGGAGCTGCTTCAGCACCTCCGCTGTAAGAGTTACAGCGGAGGTGCCCTCTGGAGATGTCCTCCCCCCCTCCAAGTTTAAAATTAGCCCCGGGGCCGGCCCCCACCGGCCCCATACCTTTAAAGTTGTATTGCCGTCTATGGGACTACTTTACCTAGAATACATATAAGGGCGGGTTCACACCATCACCCGATCTCTGTTACGCAGGTTTGCGTTTTCTGTCAGCAGAAGATGGAAACCAACATTCATTGTCCGCCGGTGAGCGTCTTCTGCTCTCCATGGCGAAACCGTTTTTTCTTATACCAGACACAAAGTCCTGCATGTCCGACTTTGTGTCCGGTTAAAAAAAAAAAAGTTTCGCCGCGGAGAGCAAAAGACGCTAACTGGCAGACACTTTTCAAACCCATGAATGTCTGAAAGTGCCCGGTCTACTGAATATAGGGTATCTGCAGTGCTCCCATTCCGTCGGGAAGGGGTTAATAGGAGCACTGCAGATACCCTATAGTCAACCAGGCTGAGTTCCAAGTAGGGGGGAAAAAAACCCAGTCTTCAAGCTCAGGGAAGGGGCAGACAGACAACCAAAACACCCCCTCCCCTTCCCCAGCAACTACTGCACCCAAAAACTCCAACCATTTTAATTTTGAAATTTTCCAGTAGCTGCTGCATTTTCCCCCTTCGGCTTATACTCCAGTCAATAAGTTTTCCCAGTTTTTTGTGGTAAAATTAGGGGTCTCGGCTTATATTCGGGTCGGCTTATACACGAGTATATACGGTATATATATTTACTTATTTAATGATTTGTTTCATTCTAATTATGAAACACTAAAATACAAATAAAAAGCTCAAATGATTGGGTTTTGTTATATGTGTTATACTCTATGTATTAAAAACAATACGTAAAAAAGGAAGTGAAATCTTTTTATTTTTAGTTCCTCTACAAAGCACATTGGGGCTTAACTGTAGTCGGTGTGTATTGATGCATTTAAATATTGTACATATTAATATTTTTTCCCCTTGACGGGACACATAATGTTGCTTTGTTTACTGACTACTCCATTGTCTGTCACAATCCTATAATAGTATGGTAAATGCATTTTTCCAATGGTCTCTCTCGAGCCATTGTTCCTTGTTTTTTCCATATAGAGTGTAGTTATTTTTGTATTTACAAACATTGCAGCAGTCTTATGTTCATCATGGTGGCTCAGCAGCGAATAGTACATTATTATTCCTATACAGTAATATTATACTCAGTGAGGATGCCTACTGTCCATTGACTATATCCTATCCTTCCAGTATCTATCTCTGCAAGGGTGTACATGTACAGCCTTGCAGAAATAAGCAGCTACACTGGATTGTTCAGGAGTAGGGTTGAGCGATCGGGATCGGAAAAGATCGGATTCCGATCGGCGATCGAGTAAATTTCACGATCGCGATCGGAATTCCAACCCAATCATTTCCAGTGGGATCGAGATCGGAGGTTATCTCAAGATCGGCTCAACCCCAAAAAGGGACTTTTCCCATAGAAAAGCATTGACTAGGGTTGAAGATCGGGATCGGAAAAGATCGGATTCCGATCGGCGATCGAGCAAATTTCACGATCGGGATCAAGATCGGCTGGAAAATGATCGGAAATCGGATTTTAAAATCTATCTTGAAATCTCAAGATCGGCTCAACCCTATTCAGCAGCAGAACCAGGGAGACGTCTGTTACGTTAGATAGCTTATTACCATTCTATATCATCCGATCACTGTGCACCCATCACTCAATAAATACTGTGTACACAGCTATGGGAGTCTCCATAATGCAGCTCCCCTTTCCAGCCCAGCAGCCATGGATGTCAGACTACTAGTAGAAGTGGTAAAACATAGTAAAACTAATATTAATATAGTATCTCTATAATTGTAGTGACTCATCATACAAAGTACACCTTAATGCAGAGTGAGCACCATGAAAGCAAAATGCAAAAATAATGATAGATTTTCACACAGACTCCCCCTAAAATGTTAATAAAATCTGCTGAAAACATTATATCTACCCCAAAATAGTGCCAACTAAAAGTACAACACATTGTGCAAAGAATAAGCCCTATATGGTTATTTCACCAGAAATCTTGGAACGTGGAGTGCTGTGAGTTTTGGTGCCTAATATGTTATCTAGACAGGGCGGTGTCAGGTAGGAGCAGACAAGGGGTGTGATTGTGAGCTCTGACACCGGCTGCCTCTGATTGGAGCTTAGATGGCAGAGATGGCAAATCAGGCACCAAAACTAACTGCGCTGATTACTTAGGAAAAAATTCCAACCGTACAGCAGTCAGTAGAGTTGGTGAAGGTGGTATAAGGTTTTCTTTAAAGGATTCACAGCCTCTCTATTGAATGACATAGTCAAGGGCACTTACATATTCATAAGGTCAATGAGGCCCTATTCTGAGCCTAGTGTTTAAAGTGGATATGAAAAGATAACCTTTATTTGCTTAAGGCAGAATAATCTTTTCTTACATAACATCCATAAAAAATAATCTTCATCTAATATTCAGAATGTGTTGTGAAGTGCTATCCAGAAGTCTTAAAAGTCAGTTCTTACTAAACATCAGAACTGTTTGCAAGCAATCTGTACACACTGTACCTTTATTAATAGATTAGTTCCTACTATTTCAATGAACTTGAATATATGGTTTATGTTTACATTACTCTCCTTATTTAGAATGAAATACTTCCTCATTGACATACCATATACCCAGTACACAGTATGTTATTTAGAGATAACACGTTAAACATGAGACATATAGGTACAAGGAAATGTCTACACTGTAAACAGTGAACTGTAAAAGCGTATGACGCAGACTGTAAGAAAAATCTAACTCACGCTATCTGATCTAACTGGATGTGTTAGAGAGGATATTAACTTTGAGAACCAAACCCGTACACAGACATACTCATATCTGTAGCATGGGCAGAATCAGTCTTATTGTATTGTCTTACCTATGTAAGAAAAGGTAACAACATAATTTTGGAATTACCTGGTGTTTTTCATTGAATAAAATGTGACCTGACTGTTATCCAACTTACAGATATAGACTAAGACAATTTAATGAAACTAATAATATACAAAATATAATAATAATAATAATTAATAATAACAATAATACAATTTACAATACAACATATTCCACAGCACTTTATAAAATAGTTCTAATTTTCATATCCTTTGGGGTATGTTCACACTGACTTTTTTTTACAGGCTGAGATTAAAGTGCAATCCGCCTCAAAAAAAAAAAAAAAAAAAAAAAAAAAGCCTCCCATTCCTTCAATGGAAGTTAGTAGCAGTTTTTTTTTTTTTTTTTTTTGTTTTTTTTTTATCTCTAGCTGAGTTTTTCAGCAAGAAATAAAAAAAAAAATGCTATATAATTCATCTTCAGGAGGATTCCGGCTTGAAAAATCCATTGAAATCAATGGGAGGCAGAAAAAAAAGTGAGTTTTTGACATAGTTTTGGATGCATTTTTTTAGGTGGTGTTTGCAAAAAGTGCATCAAAAACCGCAGGTGTTTTTTTAAAGGGAAGTTTCCAGGTCCATACAGTGTACTGAAGCACAAAAATGGGGCACAAACCACAATAAAAAATGCATCTTGTAAAAAAAAAAATTGTCAAAACAAATTTCCTAATTCCTGAAGCAGATTTTTTCAACCTGCAAAAAACTTAGGGTGAACATACCCTAAGAGTAAGTTCACACGTATTTTTTTGGTAAGGGTTTTGAGGCCTCAAAACTCTGACCAAAAAGATGGCTCTCATTGAAATCAATGGGAACCACTCAGAAGCGAGGTGCTCATTCTTCAGGCCAAGTCGCTTCGCGAAGAAACTCCCTCCTCCCATCTAGGCCCATTCATTGGGCCTAATCCGGAGTAGAGCGCGCAGCTGGATGTCAGTGCACTGCATCGGCTTTCAGTCGCAGCAAACCAGCTTTTGGATCGGAATCTGAGGTGGAGGCTGCCTCAGGTTCCAATTCAAAAGACTATGTCTGAACTTACCATAAGGGTGAATTCACACTGAGTAAACGCTAGCTTATTTTGTAGAGTAAAATTACACTTGTAAATTTTGCTATCCCATTGACTTCAATGACATTTTACAGGCGTATTTTTACAGGCGTATTTTTTACAGGCGTATTTTTTACAGGCGTATTTTTACACTTGTAAAAAAATATCATTGAAGTCAATGAGATAGCAAAATTTACAAGTCTAATTTTACTCTACAAAATAAGCTAGCGTTTACTCAGTGTGAATGCACCCTTAGGCTGCGAATTTTTTGGTCAGGAAAAATCCACTCAGGAAAATTCCTGAGGCGTTTGTTGAGGCGTTTCCTGAAGCATTTCTTGAAGCGTTTTTTGAAGCGTTTTCCACCTGAAAAAATCATTGCAAGTCAATGGGAGGCAGAAAATCCGCCTGGCATTTTTTGAGGCGGTTTTTCCGCCTCCCACTGACTTGCATTGAATTTTTCAGGCAGAAAACGCCTGAAGAATGGACATGTCGCTTCTTTTTTTCAACTAGCAGAAAATAAAAAAGCATGTTAGGGTGCATTCACACTGAGAAAACGCTAGCTTATTTTGTAAAGTAAAATTACACTTGTAAATTTTGCTATCCCATTGACTTCAATGACATTTTACAGGGGTATTTTTACAGGCGTATTTTTACAGGCGTATTTTTACAGGCGTATTTTTTACAGGCGTATTTTTACACTTGTAAAAAAATATCATTGAAGTCAATGGGATAGCAAAATTTACAAGTGTAATTTTACTCTACAAAATAAGCTAGCGTTTACTCAGTGTGAATGCACCCTTACATAGCACTGTATGGTGAGGTGTTTTTTGTAGGAGGATTTTGACCAAATTCTTGACCAAAAAATTCAGTGTGAATGTAGCCTAAGGGTAGAACTCTATTAGGAGGCTTTTTTAGGAGGCTGATTTTGAGGGGGATTCAGCGTCAAAATCCTCGCCAAAAAACTCAGTGTGAACTGACCCTAAGGCTAAGGCCCCATGTTACGGAAACGCTGAGTTTTTTTTGTTGCAGATTCATTCCTTTTTAAACTATTCTTCACTTTGACTAAAAAAACTGGAGCAAAATCTGCAACAAAAAAAGCTACATTTCCACGATGTGTGGCCTCAGCCTTACATCGAGCAAACATCCATGGATAGGGGTTCAAAGGTGTGAAAATTTACATTTCCCATTCAATAATACATAGTTGATGATATTGGATAATATGCAGATCCTTTAAGTCCAACTTATACCCCTTCATTGTTTATCCAGAGGAAGGTAAAAAAAAAAAAAAGGTGTGGACCCCAATTTTACTCCCTAACAAAAAAAAATCCACAAAGGGTATACTTTGTGCTGTAACCATTCATGTCACTTACTAATTTAGTGGTTTGGCATTGATAAGGGGTATTCACACTTGCGCCCCTGTGCGCCCTATCTCAGTCTGCCATGTTTCCGTCCTAATCCCCAGAGAAACTGGAAAGGGGATTCATTTGAAGATTTTTTTAAAGCAAACCACTGGTGTCCATCTACAGTCTCTCCACCTGGAAACCAATTTTTTTTTTACACGGACACAAAATCGGACGAAAACGGTTTCCAGGTAGAGAGACTGCAAATGCACACCAGCTGTTTGCTTTAAAAAGCCACTCTAATGAATGGGTTTTAAAAAGGAACGCCAGCAAGCCGTCCCCTTTCCAGTTTTGCCAGGGATTAGGACGGAAACCCCTGGGCGGACAGCAGATGCTGGTGTGAACGCCGCAATACTGTGTTTTGCTGCTAAGAAACAGGTCATTAATAAATAGAATAAAAAGGATAGTATCCAAAACTACTCCTGTGGTACTCCACTAGTGACTGTGACCCAGGCTGAGTATTTTCCATTCACAACACCCTCCTATCACTTAGCCAGTTGTAACACCAAATCCATATGTTTTCATGTAGTCCTAGTCATTTTAAATACCAACCTTTTATGTGGTACAGTATCAAAAGCATTTTAAAAGTCCAGATACAACAAGTCCACCACATTGTCCCATGTCCAGTCTAGAACTGAATGCTTCCTAGAAACTGATCAGATTAGCCAGGCCAAAGCCCACATAAACCTGTATTGATTGGGTGTTATAAGGTTATTTTTATTGAAATTCTCCAGAATAGCATCTGTAAATATTTTACCCACCACTGTGGTTAGACTTACTGTCCTATTGTTTCCAGGATCACTTTTTGTCCCTTTTTGCATATTGACACAACATTTGTGTGCAGCAGTCTTGTGGAACTTACCCTGTTTCTAAAGGTTCTGAAATTTTTAGGCACAAACATTCAATATAGAATTTACCATATCTTTAGTCATGTCCCCAGTTATTGCATTTTCCTGTGTATAAACAGCAGAGAAGAAAGCATTTAATAGCTCATCCTCCTCCACCATTACTCCCAGATTATTTTTAAGAGGACTCAGTCTCAGTTTTAAGTTTTTTGTTATTTATGTAATTGAAGAATATTTATGGGTTATTTTTACTTATCCTGGCTATGTACCTTTCCATATCAATCTTTGCAGTTTTCTACATATCTTATTTTTCTCTTTACAAGTATTACAAGTAACGCTTTTCCACTTCCCTCTTGTTCTAATAATTGAAATGCTTTCTTATTATTTATGGCGCCCCTCACATTTTTAATAGTTTTTTTTTTTTATTCCTAACATGCTTATTCCCATTTCATAGGTTGTGTTTAAAATGGTTTTAAAAATGTTTTAAGGACATTGTCTCAAGTCTCATTTTATGGCCCTAAGGTCATCCCTTAGCTGATGAAAGTTGACCTTCCTGAAATTTTGTGGTTTTGTACCCCCTCTATTAATCATGTTATTAAAGGATACTTAAAAATGTATTATATTGTGGTTACTACTATCCAGGTGATCCCCAACCTCTACTTTTGATATTCTGTTATGTCTCTTGGTTAACATTAGGTCTAGAAGTGCCCCTCCCCCTCTTACTAGTATGGAAAGGTTATTATCTTTAGTTATTGCCAAAAACTTATTACCTTTGGGAGATCTGCACCTATTAACAGATGCTAAGAAGGTGAAAGGTCCTCTTTAATCTAAAGTCTCTGAATCAAAAGTCACACTTAAGATGCTGCACACTTTAGACAAATGTACACTCTCAAGTTCCCAAATTTTTGCTGTTTTTTTTTTTTCTTTTAAGCAGGCTTATGTTAAACCTGCCTTGAAAGTTTGTGTTCTGATCACAAACCATACAATGTGCCAGACATACAATAGGACTTATCTTTCGAACAGGTCAAGTACAGCAATGTGGGGGTGGGGGTGGGGGGTTAGGCAGTTAACTGATCCTATACAGATCTTATCGCACCTGACCCTGGACAATAGTTTTAATGAATAAGTCCTGTGGTATGTATCTTTGTATCCTCAGCACTATGAAGAGGCTTACAAACTACATGTTTATGGCATATTGATAGGAAATATTTAAATGTTTGATCAGTGAGAGTCCAATTCCTTACCAATTCCAAAAACAAATGATCTGTGCCCCCGTTTTCCACTAGAGGGATTGCAGTCCATCCATTGTAATTCAGAACATGGGACTGGGAGTGTAATGTATGGTCCTTGCTTGGAGTAAAGGGTCACATAAAAGGCCAACCACAACTTACCTAGACACTATCAACTAGCACTACAGCACAAAAACGCTATAAAATATTACCTATTTCTTCATGACTGTCTGGGAACTACAAAACTTATAGTACATTAAAAACTGAGTTATGTCTCACTTGGTTAGCAAGAAGTATTTCTGGATTCCTTCCAGGTTTCCATAGACTTTAGATAAAGATAATCTATATTTCCTCCTGATCTTTGAGTGCAATTATTAGTGCAAGCATGTGTGCAGTTTTTGCACTAACAATAAGGCTTTTGGTCACAGTCCTACATACATTCCTATCATTCTTTAAATACTGTGTAAACTTGTTTTAACAGATATTGAACATGAAATCTATTATCATATACCAGACTGTCACATACATATATTAATAGAACCATTGCTTTACACATACTCAGGAGGGAGAGATCTGCCCATTTTGTCCCATAACACATTGACCAGTGCCAACAGATTTGGCCAAGTGGAAACTCTGAAGTATTGTTACAATGTTTGTTTTATAGCAGTTGTTATTGTATCATTTTATATGCAGTATACACAATACACAACAATCATCACCAGATAAAATGTGTTCTTGAATGAATTCTGCTTTGGATCCATTCACAATGAAGGCATCAAAACATTGAATTAACACATGTGGAATTATATACTTAACAAAAAAGTGTGAAACAGCTTAAAATATGTCTTATATTCCAGGTTGTTCAAAGTAGCCACCTTTTGCTTTGATTACTGCTTTGCACAATCTTGGCATTGTCTTGATGAGCTTCAATGGTCTTCCAACAGTCTTGAAGGAGTTCTCAGAAATGCTTAGCACTTTTGCCCTCACTCTGCGTTCCAGCTCACCCCAAGCCATCTAGATTGGATTCAGGTCTGGGCACTGTGGAGGCCAGGTCATCTGGCATAGCACCATCACTCTCCTTCTTGGTCAAATAGCCCTTACACAGCCTGGAGGTGTGTTTGGGGTCATTGTCCTGTAAATGATGGTCCAACTAAACGTACACCGGATGGAATAGCATGCCTCTGCAAGATGCTGTGGTAGCCATGCTGGTTCAGTATGCATTCAATTTTGAATAAATCCCCAACAGTGTCACCAGCAAAGCACCCCCACACCATCACACCTCCTCCTCCATGCTTCACAGCGGGAACCAGGCATGTAGAGTCCATCCGTTCACCTTTTCTCTGTCGCACAAAGACACAGTGGTTGGAACCAAAGATCTCAAAATTGAACTCATCAGACCAAAGCACAGATTTCCACTGGTCTAATGTCCATTCCTTGTGTTCTTTAGCCCAAACAAGTCTCTTCTGCTTGTTGCCTGTCCTTAGCAGTGGTTTTCTAGCAGCTATTTTACCATGAAGGCCTGCTGCACAAAGTCTCTTCTTAACAGCTGTTGTAGAGATGTGTCTGCTGCTAGAACTCTGTGTGGCATTGACCTGGTCTCTAATCTGAGCTGCTGTTATCCTGCGATTTCTGAGGCTGGTGACTTGGATGAACTTATCCTCCGCAGCAGAGGTGACTCTTGGTCTTCCATTCCTGGGGCAGTCCTCATGTGAGTCAGTTTCTTTGTAACACTTGATGGTTTTTGCAACTGTACTTGGGGACACTTTCAAAGTTTTCCCAATTTTTTGGACTGACTGACCTTCATTTCTTAAAGTAATGACGGCCACTCATTTTTCTTTACTTAGCTGCTTTTTTCTTGCTATAATACAAATTCTAACAGTCTATTCAGTAGGACTATCAGCTGTGTATCTACTTGACTTCTGTACAACACAACTGATAGTCCCAACCCCATTTATAAGGCAAGAAATCCCACTTTTTAAACCTGGCAGGGCACACCTGTGAAGTGAAAACCATTTCCGGTGACTACCTCTTGAAGCTCATCAAGAGAATGCCAAGAGTGTGCAAAGCAGTAACCAAAGCAAAAGGTGGCTACTTTGAAGATCCTAGAATATAAGACATATTTTCAGTTGTTTCACACTTTTTTGTTAAGTATATAATTCCACGTGTTAATTCATAGTTTTGATGCCTTCAGTGTGAATCTACAATTTTCATAGTCATGAAAGTATAGAAAACTCTTTAAATGAGGAGGTGTGTCCAAACTTTTGGACTATACTGTACAGTATATGGGTAAAGGGATATTTTATGGGGGAGTGATTTTTTATTTTTTTATACTTGTGATTCCATTATTTTTCCTATAGGGGACATGCACCAGCAATCTTTTGACCTTTGTGATAGTATGTCATGGTGTCTCTAGGTATATATTTCCATGGTGTACTATTACATCACAATGAGGGAAGGTGTTAAGCTCATATTCCAAACTAGACTAATAAATCTATCCCATCAGGCTCCATGTGACTTGATGTTGTAGTGAATCATTCTGTTGAAGTAGTAGGTGAACTTAATGAAATTCTATGTATATGTAAAATAAATTGTCAAATAAATAGTGAAGTTCGGTTCTATTTATTTGCAGTCGAGGAATAAAAATGTGATATTTCTTGTTTTAATTATTCAGTAAAATACATTTACATGTGTTTCCCACTTTAGCATCTGCAAAAGCATAAGGTCCCTTTTTATTTGCATTTAGAAAAAAAAATATAAATGTGAATGATGGCTTAGTGAGGGACATTCTTATTTTTGAGTGCTCTTTTTCCCATTAAACTGCACCAAAAAAACATAGCAAGCTATCATTTCCCCCCATGGTGTAATACATACCAGCTATATAACAAAAGAAGTATAATGTAGAGTCAGCCATGTATTATCAGCAAATAGGAGACAATGCATGTTCCGCATCTAAATCCTGAAAAGCATGTTAAGCTATCTTAAAACCATTGGCACATTAGAAGAGAAATGCATATTATAAAATATGTAAATATGGAGTAAGGAGGTGTAAAATTAGAGGATTGATTAATGTGAGCGAAAACTGGAGCCAAGAATATTTTTATGACTCCTAAAGGCATGATCTGTTAGCAGAAACTGTCTCCAAATATTTACATCTAGTTAAATAATTGCTAAAAAATTCAAGTTCATGGCTTGAAAATGACAGTATACAGTAGTCGAGGTTTAAAGCAAATGTGATTGTGTATCTGGTGTAGTAATATGATAGCAACATTTACCAAATGTCTGTCCCTCCTAGAAACAGGGCATACTATTGACACATTAAGTCCTATTTGATATCTTCTGTTGTACGTTGGTGCATATGGGCAAACTGGCTTGTCTTCATTGTGGGTATATTACAGACTTGTGCAATGAGCAACGGTGTAAAGCTGACCATACACCTTAGATAGCTATTACTCCCAAATCTGAGTTTAGCTGAGTATGTATGTGTCCTCAAGGGAGGGATAAGACACTGCCACCTCTGATTCCTCTTCCACCAATATCTGCATTTCAACATCTTTTGGAAACTGTCCCTGATGCTCTGTTGTCCGATGCCAGTTTCTTGTGCCTGTAATTCTGTGCCCCATGTGACCACTGAGACCAATCAGTAGCCTCATAGGTTGCTGGTAAGGAACTAGTGATCAATGTGAGTGACATCACCAGTTCCTCTTCGATGACTGCCGAGTCCACTGATCAGTCTCAGCAGTCACGTGGGTCGCAGTACTTATAGCAACGAGGCACCAGTAATAGACTAAATCAGGGGTGCCCAATACATCGATCGCGATCTACCAGTCAATCGCAATGGACGAATGGGTCGATCGCGGGATGCAGCCAGGGATCCCCGGTGTCTGCTTGTTCACAGTGCAGGCTGAGAGTCGACTCTCAGCCTGTGCTGTGAACAAGCACTCTGGACACTTGCACTCCGCTCTTGGGGATGGAGGGGGCTGGGGTGCTGCTTGTTCACAGCGCAAGCTGAGAGTCATCTACGGACACTGGCAGGCGGGGCTGCCACAGCCTGCCAGTGTCCAGAGATAACTCTCAGCCTGCGCTGTGAACAAACAGACAGCGGGGATCCCTGGGCGGCCACAGAACGCCGCTGTCTCCTGCTCTCACGCTCCGCCCGGCCCCACCACATGCCCAGGCCCACCCACAGACCCACCCCGCCCACAGACCCGCCCCGCTCCCGCCCTCAGGCCCACCCCAGCCCCGCCCACAAGAAGTGGGTAGTAGATCTTTCGACTTGGTTATGTTATAAAGTAGCTCACATGCTGACAAAGTGTGAGCACCCCTGGACTAAATGATCACTGTGGAGGAATCACACGATGGGGACAAGTAAGTATGATTTTTTGTTGTCTCTACTGGAGTCAAATAACTGATTACCCCTTTATAAGCACCTTCAGGCTACGATCACATTACTGTAATTTTGACTAGCGTCACTTCTATATATTTCTGGCCAAAAATAAGAATGGCTCCTATGAAAATAAAGAAGGAATTTTTTATGACTGTTTATAGCAATTATCACATGTATGGTAGAACGACGGTATACAATATACTTAATCCCAGTCAATGTTCTCCATTAGTCAAAACACCATGTGCCAAAATGATATCCTCCTGTTTTTGGTAAATACTAATACATCATACAACTCCCATCTTACACTAGGTTCATACTAGCATTCGGGTTGCCATGCTTCGGGTCCGCTTAGACTATAATGGGGTTGACCGGGTTTCCATCAATTGCATACTGACATCAACGAAGGCAGTCAGTGGAGGCAAGTCCTGCTAGTGTGAACCTAGCGTAAGAAGCATGTATAAGATGTAATATAGCACAATATTTCTCAACATGCAAACCATTTTCCATTGAAAAAAAATGGTTGTATCACAAGAAATACAAATAATGATATTTTAGAATAGAACCAGATTGTTTGCTGTATTGTGCTAAACCTTTACATCCACTTAAGATTGCTTATGCAGTGTCCCAGTGAAATGCTGCTATTGGCTATTGATCATTTGTATATATTGTACTCTATTATATGTTTTATACTGGTTTCCTTTCTGGATGTTATGTAACCTTAAGATGAACTGTACTGATGTGGCTGGAGAAAGCGGGATGGAACCTCCTTTTGACTTCAGGACATTTTGGTAAGGAGGAGAACTAACTAAGGCTCCGTTCCCACGTGATAACGCGCCACTCATTTAGACACACAAACACGTGTCAGAGCGAGGCGCTTCAAAACAGATCCCAAAGGGTGCCAGCTTACGTGCGCTACACATTGAAATCAATGGGATGCTTTATAACCCATTGATTTCAATGTGTAGAGTGCGTAAGCTGGCAACCATTGAAGTCAATGGGATCTGTTTTGAAGCGCCTCTCTCTGACACGTGTTTACGTGTCTAACTGAGCGGTGCGTTACTCCATGGGAACAGAGCCTTAGTTAGTTCTCCTCTCTATTTGCTTACAAAAGTAGGTAGCTAGAAGAGTGTGCAGTTAGACAGCTAAAATTAAGTAGCCACAGGTCAGTTCAAGGCCAAGGCCTCACATTGCAAAAACGCAGCGTTTTGACTGCAGCAAAAAACTCCTGCAGCAACAATGCCATGTTTTACAATACCTGCAAAGTGGATGGAATTCTGATCTAATCCCATCCATACATAGGATGCTACGATTTCAAAAACACTGGCATTTTTGGAATCCACGGCAAGATAGGGCAGCTCGCTTCTTTTTTCCGCTTCTACCTAGAAGAAAAAAGAAGCGAGCGGCTCCCATTGAAGTCAATGGGATCCATTTTTTGAGGTGGATTCCGTGTAAAATCCGCTCCAAAAAATTCTGTGTGAACATACCCTAAGAATGCACAAAATACACACCGAATAGCAAACAAGAATATTTGGAGAGTATTTTCTACCTTCTATAGGAAAATCCGTTTCTGAAATGCTTCATGAAATGACCTTTCACCTCTGCTCTTTTGTACCACAGTGTGAATTACATGTTGTATGAAGAATGACACTGATACAAAAATCTAAATCAATGGAATTTGTGTGTTGCGGATATAGTTCATATATGTTAGCATGTAATATGAGCTTTTTTTCTCACAGACATAGTTATGAACATATAGCGTTGGTGTTCGGCTAGCTAAAGACATATAGCAGTACTTGCTGAACTCTTAAGTGCCTTTTCTAAATAGGGCAAGGCCTCGTGTACATAGCACTATTTTGGATTTCATTACTTGGATCTCTAATAAGACACATAGAAATCTATATAGTGAGAATACACGGTACTGTATGACACTCACAGAGTGCCTTCTGTTCCACAATACAGAATCTAAGGCCTTACACTAGGTTAAGATAAGATAAGATAATCCTTTAATAGTCCCACAGTGGGGAACTTTCAGTATGTTACAGCAGCATAGTAATACAGATACAGGGATAATACACAGTAATATAATACAGACGTAGGCACACATATGCTGTGAAGAGAAGAGATACTAGGAGTCCATAGCAGCTAAGGAACAGAAGAAGAAAGAAGGAGAACATTCATAGTCATAATCATTAGTTTTCTGTGCGGAGTGATCTTCGTTCGGTTTGATGTAGATTATACAGCCTGGTCGCGGTTGGAAGGAAGGACTTGCGATAGCGCTCCTTCTCACACTTGGGGTGAAGCAGACGGTCACTTACAGTGCTGCCAAGTCCCATTAAGGTCCCATACATGGGGTGGGATTTGTTCACACCTGCATTTGGGTTTTCGTTTTTCAGGTCCACTTGGGGACGTAAAAAACAGTTACCTGCTGAAATCTGCGAATGCCATAGACTATAATGGGGTCTTTACAGTTCAGGCCCGAATTTTAAATGGTTTTTCATGTCTTTATAAGTTCATCAGTTCATATGGCGTTTAGGCAGTTTAATAAGTCTGGAGTATGATATGCCACTCTTAATAAATCTGCCCCAAGGTTTTCTCAAAAACCAACAGAAGTTGCCTTATATACTCATGCACACCCACATGCTTCAGTATATCTGGATACCTAAGCATACTATAGATATGATTTTCCATTTGAAGTTTGTTGACATGCCATATCTTGTACTGAAAACTACTGTATATCTCTCTGGACGTCAAGAAGTCTGAAGATTATAACCGCTTCGCCACATCCAGGAATTTGATCATCATGCTGGCTTAAAATACCTGGTGTCTGGCAGGTTAACTAAGCTACTGCCACTTATTGGTTTATACCTGCGGACCACAAGAATCCTCGTGAAATACCATGATATTGCATTTATACAAGTAGTATTGGTTCAATAAGTTTTGCTGTAGGCAATGGCTTTATGTCTTGGGAGCTTGGGATATTTAGGATTCTGAACTAATGATGCATGCTGTACTTAGAATGGCAGAGAATACAGCATAATGCTTTATTGTTTAATTCCTAGAATAAATCTTTCCATGTGGTAAATTCCTATAATGTTAATGTCCCATGTCCAAGCATTGAGGTCAGTCCGCATTGTTTAGAGTACAATGAATGACTCTAAATCCAATTGTGAGCTGACAGTCTTGAGAAACTATAGCAACTGTAGCCCTAAAATACTGAACGGGTGTTTGGAGGATTCTCATACTAATGCAAATATTAGTTACCTTGGATGGATAGGAATAGCTTGAAACGATCCACTGTATAAATTGTAGTGTAGGATGTCATCACGGGGTTAAAAAGAAAGGCTTGGCTGTAAGATTTTTTTGTACTTACTGTAAGCCACAAATTGACTTTGTGAGCTTTGAAGCCGGTTTTGGTTTTCATCCCACAATACACAGAGGTATATTTTTCCTTCCAGTTGTGATTGCCTTCAGCATAAAAAATAGTCCCACTTGATAAAAATCCTTTTAATGATGTTATTATTAATATTGGTACAATGCCGTATTATTGTGAAACTGCCTTGTAGGTATTGTTTTATCTCATTCCTTTTAATAGAAAACTGACTTATGAAAATTGAAATTTTACTATTTATGAGGCCGACTTGAGAAAAAAGGCACACAAAGCTCCATTATTTGAGAAGTGATTGAGAATGATATAAATACTTCCACTTTTCTACTGGAAGACAAAATGATTTTCGGACATTTTTTCTAATGAATTAAAGAACTTGATAGATAATAACAATACATTTTACAAGTCTATCTCCTAAAGTAATGTAGACTCACAATAAAAAGAAATAGATACTGGAATGGTAGGAGGTAACGGACTGCGCTGCCTATTTATTTCTTTTACACAGTAATGGACATTAAGTTTAAAGGTAGATTTCATTTGAAGAGTTTAGATTTGTTTCTAGGTTCTTAAACAATATATGAGTGTGTATATATGTGCGTTGAATGCCCAACAGGTGATACTATCAAATACATGTAGTTTTTTGCTTCGCTTAGTCCTGTGCTGTACCTTTGTTTTGATGCTGACAGGGCTTGAATTGGGCTCGATTACCATTTAAAGGAATACAGTACCCATGATTTCTCTCTCATTATCACAGCTTCGATTTACAGCTGCCTGCATGTACTTTTATTACGTGGTATAAGGTAGTGCTATAATTACAAGTCTTTCCACAATGCAATTCTACTACTGAGAATCTCTTCTGCTGCCAAGCATGAGAAATACAATCCCTCCAGAGAAAGTGAGGAAGGGGGAGAGCCAGTAAGCAGTGGTGATGAGAGGCATGTGGTGGTAGAAAAGGGGATGAGGAGATAGCTACATGGGACGTCACACAACTTGGAGATAAACACTGGGGGCATAGTCATGTGAATACGTGTGAGAATGGCTTATAGAGGCATTGCAGTTACAGGCATTACATAAGTAAATGAACAGTCTGGAAATACCTTTAATTCATATTAAAAGGAAAAGTCATGTCATTCATGTCACTGGGAAAAGTCATTTTTAGCTAAGCAAATACTTGCATAGCCTTTAGAAAGGCTATTCCACACATAACTTTTCTATGTAAATTGCCTCAGTAGTTTTTGAATAAGTTTATTTTTTTTATTCATATGCTAATTAGGCTTTAGCGAGCACCGGAAGTTCTCAGCAAGCACTGTCTGCTATTCTCTATATGTGTGAGAGCAGAAAATTGGGTCATCAGCACAGCAGCCTCTCTGCTCTCATTCACATAGAGAATAGCAGAGAGGGTGCACACAGACACTTCTGGAGTGCACAATAAAGGCCAATTAGCATATGAATTAAAACAGACTTATTCAAATTCTACAGAGGCAATTTACATACAAAAGGTATTTCTAAAGGCTATACAAGGATGTGCTTAGCTAAAAATGACTTTTCTCAATGATAGAGCCCCTTTAAGGAGCAGTACAATGGAATGTATTCTCTTTTTAATGCCCCTGCAATACACATGCATACTTGGTTTAGTCAAGCAGCGCCGCACCTCCCATGATGCGACCTGAAGCGACCGCCAGGGCCCCAGGGAGGGCGGAATTTTTGCTTACCTAAGTCAGTCCAGGACAAGCTGTCCTGGACTGGCTTAGCACTGAACGGTGGATTGGGGAGGCCGCTGGAACAGCGCTGCTCCAGCAGCATCCCCTCACGCTCAGACAGAGAGCAGGTCCTCCCCCTGCCTGCTCTCTGCCTGCGAACGCCGCTAATCCCCGCCCCCTTCACTCCACCACGCCCCGTCTGCTCTGCCCCCTCCTCCCGGGGGGGGGGGGGGGGCGCTTTCTGTCGTCTGCCTCGGGCGGCGAAAAGGGCAGGGCAGGTTCACCCCTGTAGTCAAGAATGTATGTGTTCTGAATATAGGGAAGAGAATAAGTAACTGCCAGGCACTCCAGGCAATAGTTTATCTCTCACGAAAAGAAATGGATTGAATCCATTGCCCAAGTCTTTCCCCTGACATCTTCTGTTGGGGCAGAGTTGGCACATCTCCAACCACATAAGAATGACTAGTCAGTCCTACTGAAATTGGGGGGTTTAGCTGACATTATAAGAGTAATATACTATTATACTGATTGTGAAGAACTTTCCATTTGTAGGCATTCTACAATGGCGTAACTGGTTTGATCTCTTATCATTTTTAAGACGTCCTTTTTAGTTTAAAGTGTTAATTCTTCTTTAACATTTACTCCTTCACTTAAACAACAGACACTGAAAATCTTGAAAGGGTCCCAAGACTTCCATTGTACCTCCTGTAACTTGTTTTTATGCCTCCATAAATCATGACATTTTTCTTTTAAGTATTGTTTGGTAAACTTGAAACCAACAATTATGTCTCTTTTCTTGACTATTCTAAGCTGCATTTTAGATTTTTCGTTAGATGTTACTTTATGCTACGATGACATAAACCTGAAAAATCTCCAAGTTCCTAGGAAGCCAAAGAAGATGGTGTGAGTAAAAGACACAGATTCCAGCACATCAGCGCTAATATCTTTACCTATTATTAATAATGACAGTCATTTCTATTTTATAATGTTATACATAGCAACCGTATCCAAGAAATTTGCATTTTAGTTGGTTTTCCACGTTTTTCAACCAATCCTTTCTAGAAATTACTTTTACAAGAGACTGAATGTGCTAGATTGGACCTGTTTTTATGTCACACAATTATGCAGCACTAATAAAGCTGCTCAATTATATTGCAAAATTGCAACATAATAAAATAGTCACAATGTGCACTGCTAACAAAAAATCTACTAGTGAACAAATCGACATGATTACAGGACAAATGTACGGCTAAATGTGGAGGTATGTTCCATACAAGTTATGATAAAACATTTAGAGAAATTTTGATGTTTTTGCTTTCTCACGTTCTATCGGACATATTTATTGTTATTTCATTTTTCAGACTATGAAGATGTGTGACATTTATTTTGGAACAAATTTTACATTTTGGGGTATCTTGATTCATTTAAGACCCAAATTGAATTATACAATTTAACCCCTTCCTCACGTCCGCCGTACTAGTACAGCCGAGTGTTTAAACATGGCGGCCAATCGGGAGTAGGACAGCCGCCATAGCCACTGGATGTCTGCTGTTTTATGTAACAGACACCTAGCACTAAAGCCCGCAATCAGTGCCCACACCTATTGTGGGAATTAACCCTTCTGGCATGTGTGCCTCCATTTTTCCAGGGATCGCCGACACCCAGAGCAAGCTCCAGGGTCGGCATCCCATTATCATGACAGGTGGGAGCCTTGTGAAGGCTCCCCAGACTGTCAATCAATACGTTGTATTGCAGGCTACTCTATGTAGCCTGCAATAGAACTGACGTATTTTTTGCAATACATTGCAATGCATTAGCATTGTAATGCATTGCATTAGTGATCAGACTCCTGGGGTTCAAAATTCTTAGGAGGTTTAATAAATGCAAAAATAAATAAATAAAACAATAAAAAGTATTAAAAATTCAAATCACCCCCTTTCCCTAGAACCCATATAAAAGTACTTAAATACTGTGAAACACCTACACATTAGGTATTCCTGTGTCCAATAACTCCCGCTCTACAAATCTATAAAAATATTATCTCTATACGGTAAACGCCGTAGCGGGAAAAAAAGCCAAAAGTGCCAAACCGCCATTTTTTTCACAGTTTTACCTCTGATAAAAAAAATTGAATAAAAACTGGTCAAAGCAAAAACAATTTCACAAAATGGTATAACTGAGAAGTACACCTGACCCTGAAAAAAGACGCCCTATGCATCCCCGTACATGGAAGTATAAAAAGTTACAGGTGTCAGAATATGGCGACTTTTAGAAAAAAAAATTTTGGCACAGTTTTGGATTTTTGTTAAGGGGTTAAAATGTAAATAAAACTATACAAAGCTAAGCCCCACGGGCTGTAATTGCAGCGCTAAAGCGCTGCAGAAAGAACTCCTGCGTGTATGCATTGCGGTTCTTTCCGCAGCGCTTTTAAGAGAAAGTTCACAGAGTTTTCCTCTGGAGACTTTCTCTTAACATTATATCTATGGGAAAGTTGCCGGGGTTTCCATAGATATAATTGACATGCTGTGATTTGCAAAGCCACAACGGCTTTGCAAATCGCAGCGTGTCCAGGCTGTGATCTTTTCCGCAAAGTGGGGATGGGATTCGCATGAATCACATCCACTTTGCCTACACTATACAATGCTGCAATTTTTCGAGCAGCGTCTCCGCTGCGGGCAAATTAAGACCTCATATGGCTCTGAGAGAGGAAAAATACAAAAGTTGTGGGGTTTGGAAGGGGAGAAGTCAAAAACAAAAATTGAAAAATGCCCACGGCGGGAAGGGGTTAATAAATGAATGGTACATGTGAATATGAACCTTTATAACCTTTGTAAAGAGATGCTTCCTTTCCCAATCTCAGAGAGATAGGGTTATGTATTTATCTCTCCTGGCAATTCTTACTCCGTGGGGCCAGGGGCTGAATTCTGTCACTTCTTGGAGACTATCATAGTCTACAACATTTCTCTGTCAAATGACTCCCATTCATTTCAGCTGCCATAAAGAACACATAATACAGGACAGGTGTGTCCTTGATATAGCTCCCCCCAGGAATGTCATATAATAAAGCAATAACAACTGATGGAAATACATCTCTTTTCTTTACTTACACGAGAAATTCCCTTTAAAGTTGTTAGAAAATAGATGAAATCAGTAAAATGAAAAGGTCACTTATAAATGTAGTCCTGGCGTACAGTATAATGCCAGTGTTGTATCATCTTATCAGCACATAACATGGGCCAGTAGTGTAATGCATGCAGTGTATTGCACAATATGTTTCATAACAGGATATCTCCATTACAAAATGTATCATGTTACTGTGTTATTATGTGAGGAATATAGGACATAGTGAATAGAGCTACAGAATAAAATGTCAAACTATAATTTGCTGCTATAAATGTATATATATATATATATATATATATATATATATATATATTCTTCTGATGCCATGAATACACTTGTACTTGACCATAATGAGGCCGTTATTTTCTATTATATGGTGAAAGCAAAGATGTTAAGTCCGTAGCATAATTGAGTGATATTACATATGAAAAGCCATACAAGCGCTTGAATAAGAAGCCATTTTTATGCCTATATTGTACAAACGTACTCCAATTGGTAGAATACTTATTCCTATGTGGCATTAGAATTGGTTTACATCTTTCATAATAATTCTCTTGAAAGATCTTTAGGGAAATCTCAGATTTATATGTCCTGTAAGGGGGCGTTCACACTGCCCCCACTGTCTGTCCAAGGGTTTACGTCCTAAACCCCGGGGAAACTGGACAGGGGACGGCTTGTTGGTGGTCAGCTTTAAAATCCATTCCATGGGTTTGAAAAGTGTCCGCCGGTTAGCGTCTTCTGCTCTCCGCGGCGAAACCGTTTTTTTTTTTTTTTAACCGGACACAAAGTTGGACATGCAGAAATTTGTGTCCAGTAAAAGAAAAAACGGTTTCACCACGGAGAGCAGAAGACACTCACCGGCGGACAGTGAATGTCGGTTTCCGTCTTCTGCCGACGGAAAATGGAAACCTTCATAACAGAGATCGGGTGCTGGTGTGAACCCACCCTTATATGTATTCTAGGGAAAGGAGTGATTTAGAACTTTTATTATTATTATTATTATTATTATTTTTTTCACTATTTTATTAGCCCCCCCTGGGGGACTTGAACCTGCAATCATTTGATTGTAAGTCCCATAGACGGCAATACAGTTGCCGTCTATGGGAGATTCTCTACATTACTATTACGGATGGTCATAGACCAGCCGCAATAGTAATATAGCGATGACAGGCCTGGGAGCCTTCATTAGGCTCCCGGCTGTTATCAGAACAGGTCGGCTCCTGCAATCTCGTCACGCAGGAGCCGGCCTGCAACTTTTAAGGTATGGGGCCAGTGGGGGCTAATTTTAAACTTGGAAGGGAGGGAGGACATCTCCAGAGGGCACCTCCGGCATTTACAGCGGCAGTGCTGATTTCTATGGCGACCGCTCTGAAGCGGCGCAATTACACTTATGCCCGGTTCACACATATTGATATGTTCCGTCCGTAAGGGTCCGCATGAGGACCCCTACGGACAGAACACAAGCGCAACTACAAGCGCTGTGCAGTTCAAGCGCACGGGCCCCATAGACTATAATGGGGTCCGTGGGCTTGCCGTGCACTGCCTGTACGAATCATTCTGTATTCCGTCTGGGAGAGTCCTCATGCAGACCCCTTATGGACAGAATACATCAGCATGTGTGAACCAGCCCTTACAGACCCAGCATCTGGACCCGGCATACAGGCACCGGGGCGGGAGCCGGGGCCGCAGCATCGCCATGCTACTGCCAGGAGCATTGCGATGCTGTACATTTCAAACTGCAGAAGTACTTACGGTACTTCTGCTAGCACGCCAGGAAGCAGACACACGCCAGGTGCGGGCCTGAGCTTAAGTGGCCATGTCACCCGGCGTGTGATGGAGCAGTGTGTGTGTGTGTATGTGGAGGGGGGGGGGGGGGGGGGCGGAGCCTGCGTTCCTGGCCTGCTAGCAGAAAATTACCGTAATGACTCTAGTATAAGCTGAGGAGCACTTTTTCAGCACAAAAACTGTGCTGAAAAACTCGGCTTATACTTGAGTATATACGGTACTTTTTTCTCTCCACATGACTCGTTGTTATGGTTCTGTGTATATGTTTAAAAATAATATTTTTAAACGACAGACCCGCTAGTCTGCAAGGCACTGCAGCGAGGTCCACAGGCCCAGATGGGCGGCTGTAAAGTCTGAACAGTGTGCTACCAATTAAACTGCACTGGCAGTCATGTGGCGCTGTACACAATGTGAACAAGATGCAACAACACCCTGCCAGTTAACCCCACTGGACAGGTGCACAGTACAGCTGAAACAGCAAGGCTGCCAAGGGTTAACCTTCACCCCAGGTCAGCAACAAAACATGCTCCTGCAACAGCTAGAGCTACAAAGTGAGGAGACAGTTAAATGGCTACTGATTCCCACTGGAAGGGCCAAGGAATCCTACCTAGATCCCTAGAGACTGCTCCTACCATTAACTGGAACCTGGCCCTAACATCCTGTCTCAAGGTACTTAGTCAAAGTGTGAGCCCCGGGCGGGCGTCGGCTCACACCATATAAAGGCTAGTCCCCACCCAACAGGGCGGTGGCCATGATGTCACCGATCATGCTCAGTATGGGCAAAATGGGACTTAGCCTCTGAGCGGCTCCAAAATGTCTGAGCATGCTCAGTAGGGAAAGACTAGCAGCCTCTGAACGGCTCCAAAATGTCTGAGCATGCTCAGTAGGCGAAAGCTGGACTTACACTCCAGACACCTCACTACCCAAGGCCGAGGGCAAGAGTTAGATTGACCCGCAGAGAGAGAGCCCTGCAGGACCCAATCCTAACACTCGTGCAGACACCCCAAGGAAAACACACGGACCCCATTATACTTTATGGGGTCCATGTGCTTTCATAGATAATCACTTTTTAATGCATTTATTACATTCAGGGGATTCCCAAGCGGACTCCCCGAACAGAATACAGATGTGGACCAGGCCTTAGTCCTTTCTCTTCATAGGTTGCCATTGGATATGACCACAAATGGAAAAACTTCACATGCTTTAGAACTTGTCAGAAACCCAGCCATGATATATTAGCCAGGCTATCTTCTTGCCACATCATCATGCAAAATTTTTGATAATTTATATTTGCAAAAATGTTTAACTTTTAGGGCATGTTCATATGGTAGACTCCATGGGAGGTAGAGACTGAGGTGGGACACTGAAAAAATAAGCATCCAGCAAATCTTGCCACGAGTGCTGTGTCTAATTCAGTCATAGAGTCTGCAGTACAGGCGACCCCTGCTGAGTGGCCCAATATATCTGGACCTTATCAGCGAGTGAGAGTCACGACGGAAAGCCTTAGGGCCCGTTCACATGGGCACAGAGGGGGCGGATTATGGCACGTAATCCACATCATAATCCGCCCCCTCACAATGGTGGTCTATGGAGAGGCGGGCTGCCCTTTCTTCAGGCGGATTCTGCGGTTCATCAAGCCGCAGCGTCCGCCTGGTGGTAGCTACCTCTGGTGTCGGCCCATTCATTTGAGCCGCCTCCGGAGGAGGAAGCCACGATTGTGACAGTCGTGGCAGGCAAGTTTTGACCCAAAAGTGATGTGGCTCCCCGCGTCACTCTCGGTGCCAAAATCCGCCCCACCGCCCTTGTGTGAACCTAGCCTTAGGGGTGGAAATGGAAGTCCATCTCAAATTCCTCTTCTGTTTCTTTTATCTGAATGCACCCTGAATTGTCTAAAATCTAAATATGGTTATGCAGATGGGAAATCCTCATTAAGTATAAATTATGCATTTAGTATATTATTTTTATTGTGAACATTGGGGTCAGTTTGTGAACCAAAGCAGACTGAAGGATAGGGGAGCGCTGAAGTTAAATAAGTGACTCATTAGTCAGTATAATAGGAACTTTATAAATTGCTGAACAAAAATGAATCCTGGATTTATCAATGGATTGTAATAAATCACTTTATTAATTGGATTACAATTTGATGTTAAATTTATGCAGATGAGGATATAAGGTAATTCATATGACATTAGTGTTTGCGATGTAAATGTCTTCTGACATTTGCATGCCACATGTATAATAGTGGTGCATTAAGTGTCAACACCCCCTTATATTTTATACGTTATTGTGTAGAAATCACTAGAAATCACTTTAAATGGACAATTAATAGGTGAATTACATATTCAGATGGTGTTCCCAGAGATGTGATATTGAAGGCATGGTATTTCAAGACTCCTTGATGGCACCTGCTCCTCTCTTCTGTGCAGAATGTGCAGCTGTTATAGAATTTAGCATTACTCAATTATTCAGTATTAGTAACATTCAAATGACTTGTGCTGGAAATAAATTTATATATCACCGTGGACTATAAGGATATTTCTATCTAAGAGTTAATACCATTTATTAATATCCTAATAATAATCTCTTAACCCCGTACAGTCAAGGGTGTTCCATTTTTATTTTGCTCAAGATCAAGTTTGCTCCAGACATTGCAATAGCTAACCTTGTTGGGGCCATTTTATAAATTGTGAACATTTAAAGGTATTATAATGTAAATGACTCAACATGGAGTAAACCACTGGCAGTCACCATTGGCAGCAGATTTTCCAGCCTGGGAATGTTAAATACTAACTGTCTGACACTTCTTCCTGTGGTCAGGGATAACTCAGGACACCCCTATAAAATGTTTGTTTGGTTCTACAGAAATGGAAGTTTTTCAGCTTTATTCAAATGTGTGGTCAGTTTTAGACTTTTGCATTGAAGAATATCTCACTTATAAAACTTACAGTGATGATAGCCAAAGTACAACACTCCTTTCCCGGGGACTCCCATATATGTGAAGGGGAGTGCAGATGCATCTCATCCAGCACAGGCGCGCTTACATTGGCTGCAGTCAGGACGTCCTTGTTCTCAGGATCTAGATTCTAGAGGATAATATTCTTTGTGGCATCTTTTAATGAAAGAAAGGCCAATTTTAGGCAAACTAGAATGGGTGCTCTGGGCTTGGACTCAAGCTGGAAAGTGTTGTAGCATTAGTATAACTAGTTTTCCTCTTTGGATAATTTTGGATAATCCATTTTTTGTCACATAGGCACCTCTAACATTAACGTGATAACAGGGTGTCTGCATGCCAAGATATTATGGAAGTAGTTGTGGGTAAGATTTGTCAACAATTGTTCAATTTCTAGGTAGCAACACCACAAAAAGCAGGTAGTACTATATAATTTTCTTATGTTCTTAAGTTTTTTTTTTATAGTTTTAATTAATGGGCAATCCATCTGTAATCCACAAAGGTGGTGGATCCTCTAAAGAACAACACTTTAAAATAACCTTCACAAAACATAATACCGCTACAATCCCCTGACTATTGAGTGCAGATGCTCTGGTGATCCCTCGTTGATTTTATTTATGAGTTTTCCAATGCTGATATGCAGTTGACTGCTCCAGCCATCAGTGCTTAGTGGTCATGCTCCAGCCAGTCAGTGGCTTAGTGGTCATGCTCCAGCCAATCAGTGGTTAGTGGTCATGCTCTAGCCAATAAGTGGCTTAGTGGTCATGTTCTAGCCAATCAGTGGCTTAGTGGTCATGCTCCAGCCATTCAGTGCTTAGAGATCATGCTCCAGCGAGACAGTGGCTTAATGGTCATGTTCCATCCAATCAGTGGTTAGTGGTCATGATCCAGCCAATCAGTGGTTAGTGGTCATGCTCCAGCCAATCAGTGGTTAGTGGTCCTGCTCTAGCCAATCAGTGGTTAGTGGTCATGTGCTGTACTTACTGGCATCACCAATCAACAGAGTGTTGCTATGGAATATACGTCAGCATATATTGTACTTTATTCTATGTATATATAAATATATCTCACTGTGCCTCCGAGTGCTGAAATCCCCACTCCATTCTACTTTTCTGATGAGTCCTGACCAGCTATTTAGCTGGTAAACACACCAGAATAGTAGAGGGAAGATGGACATTCAGTGCTTAGAAGCAGAGTAAAATGCATTAATAATACGCACAGAAAGGCATAGAGCAGATCTAAAAATCATAGTTCTTAAAATGAATGCAGCAGGGAAGGTGAGGCAGACTGACTCTACATGTACTGTTATCCATATTTAGAGGGTTTGCTACATACTGAATACGCATATTCCATAGAAATGCTCAGTGAGTAGCTTGGGAGACACTTTATATGCAGTTTTTTTTAATAAACTATATAGTAAACATTGTTAACATTTTAAAATTTCATTGTTAAAATCCTCCACAAAAAAATTGAATAAAACAAAGACAGTTACAGTTTGAGGCTAGGGCCCCACGTGGCGGGCTGAAACAAAAAAAAACGCTGCTGGAAAAACCACAGTGGTTTTTGAAATCGCAGTGTACCTGCTGCACCACTTGAGGCCCTAGCCTAAAGGGGTTTTCCATCTTAAAGAAAAAAAAAAACATAAAACAAATCAATAATACTCAGTTCTACAATTCCCATTGCTCCGGGTTTCACACTTCACAGTTTCTAATTTTTTCTCCGGTGATGAATGTTCTGAAGATACATGACTGCTACAGCTGATCACAGTCCACTGCGGTGACCTGCAGAAGTCAGCGATTGACTACTGTGGTCACCTTTCAGTGTCATAGGAAAGCAGGAAATAGCAGAGCAGCAGAGGACCTGGAAAGCGTTGCGACCAAAGCAGTAGGGGATCATGTGAGGAGAGTTATTTAATAATAAATAATTTGATCTTTATGGACAATTCCCTCTAAGGTGATGATCATAGCTGCTGACTGTACACTGTATTTTGATGATTTCAGCACAGATATGATGATGCAAGTTCTGATTAGAAGCATGGTAGTCAAAGTGACAAGTGAAGTCTGAGGTTGTGTAAACCAATAATCCAGTGGTTAAGGCCGTTGTTTGATGATTCTCCCTTAAATGTTGTACTGCAATTCTGAATGCTTACATAGAATAAGAATAAACTACAAGTTGCTAAACCACCATTGAACAGGTAACTGCAACACATATAGTGAACCTCAAAAAAGGAAAATCTGGAAAGTTGTTTTAATTATATTTTGTCCAATCATATATTGCATGAGATTTCTGTATGTACAGTACATATAACTATAAAGAATAAAACTAGAAATGGAAACAAACGCACACATCTATATACAATCACCCTAATGCATTTCAGCTGAATGAATGAGATACAGAAGCTGTCACCAAAGGCCGAATGAGAAAAACAAAAGGCCATGTACTATAAAGACTGAGAGACAACAGTAGTTGAAACCTTTTTAACCCCTTCCCGACATGCGCCGTAATAGTACGGCGCGTGTCGGGTCTGTAACTATGGCGACCGCCCGGGAGCTTCAAGCAGTAGACAACCGGCTCTAATGCCTCCGATCGGTCCCCGGACCGATCGGAGGCATTAACCCCTCCGGCACTGCTGTCAAAGGCGCCGGAGGCGCCATTTTCCCGGTGGCGCATGGGCGCCGCCATTTTGGCAGGGATCGCCGGCTCCTGGAGCATGATCCAGGGCCGACCCCCCGTTGCCATGACAGCCGGGAGCCTTGTTAAAGGCTCCCAGCCGGTCTGCAAATTCTCTCTTTTGCAGGCTGGTGTATACAGCCTGCAAAAGAGATGATGCTTTTTTGCAATGCATTGCAATGCATTAGCATTGTAATGCATTGCATTAGTGATCAGACCCCCTGGGGTTCAACACCCCTAGGGGGTCTAATAAATGCAAAAAAAAAAATAAAAAAAAAAGTAAAAAAAAATATAAAAAAATATAAAAAGTATTAAAAGTTCAAATCACCCCCCTTTCCCCAGAACAAATATAAAAGTAGTTAAAAACTGTGAAACACATACATGTTAGGTATCTCCGCGTCTGAAATCGCCCGCTCTACAAATCTATACAAATATTTTTCCTGTTTGGTAAACGCCGTAGCAGGAAAAATAGTCAAAAGTGTCAAACCGCCGTTTTGATTCTGATAAAAATTTGAATAAAAAGTGATCAAAGCAATAGCATTTCCCGAAAATGGTAGAACTAAAAAGTACACCCGGCCCCGCAAAAAAAGACGCCCTATGCATCCCTGTACACTGATGTATAAAAAAGTTATGGCCGTCGGAATATGGCGACTTTTAGAAAAAAAATTTTTTAACACCGTTTTGGAATTTTTTTTAGGGGTCAAAATGTAAATAAAACCATATAAATTTGGTATCCCTGGAACCGTACCGAAACACAGAATATAGGGGACATGTCACTTTGGCTGCACAGTGAACGCCGTAAAACCAAAGCCCGTAAGAAAGTCGCAGAAATGCATTTTTTCTTCAAATCCACCCCATTCTGAATTTTTTTCCTGCTTCCCAGTACATTATATAGAATAATTAATGGTGGCATCATGAAGAAAAAATTGTCCCGCAAAAATTAAGACCTCATATGACTCTGGGAGCGGAGAAATAAAAAAGTTATGGGGTTTAGAAGGAGGGGAGTCAAAAACGAAAAACGAAAATCAAAAAATGCCATCGGCGGGAAGGGGTTAATGACTAACAAAAATGATGATAGATTGCAAGCTTTCGAGACTATTAGGTCTCTTGATCAGGCATGGTATGATACAATTTCTGAAGGTATGCATTTTTATACACTAAAAGTTGTGTTGTGTTATACCAGCCTGATGAAGAGACCTTGTAGTCTCGAAAGCTTGCAGTCTGTCATCATTTTTGTTAGCCATTAAAAAGGTATCAACTACTGAAGACTCTCAATCTTTATATTTCATATCCACTGGGTAATACGGTACAAAGGTCATGGAGAAATATAGAAGTAACTTAGTACATTTTAGGCTAATATGGATAATGGGTTGGGAGAGGAAAAGTTCCGTTGGATAAGGCTAGTGCACTGTGCACTTGGGAAAAGGACACACTGCAGATTTTCTGCTGGAAATACACAGGAGAAACAAAGAGAAATTAAAGGGGTATTCCCACCTCACATACTCATCAGTCTTTACTGCTGTAAAATCTTCTTTCTTCCTGGTTTCTTGCATCATTTGGTGGGTGGGGTTTCACATGCAACCTGCCGTTTAGCTCCGCCCCCAAACTTGTGTGTAGCTCCACCCACCCATATTGGACTATGAAGTACAGGCAGCAGCAGCTCCATTCTGTGTTACATACAGAGACTGCCTGTCTCTGCTATAATGAACACAATTGAATTAGCTAGCCTGATAACTGGGAGAACAGAAGAAATGAAAGCAGCTCATCTCCTCTATCTGAGAGCAGGAAGCTAGGTCTTGTGGTGCAGACACAGGATTAGCTAGATACACAGGCTCACTCCCTGCACTTAGCCCCTCCTCCCTCAGAGCAGCAGATACATCACTTGACTCATGAGCAGCTAAGTCAAGGCTGTGGCCACAAAGAATTGAATAAAGTAAGATAGTGGACAAACAAAGCAGTTTTACTGAAGCAGTGTATTTAGGAAAAGTCTTACATCCACATTAACAAGCAGTATAGATAGGATCCTTGTGATGGGACAACCCCTTTAAGCCAGATAGAGCAGGACGCTTATTTTTTCAGCATCCTTCTGCCATATCTGCCTCCCATTCAAAACAATGGGAGGAAAATTTGGGTCGAAATCTACCCCCAAATTCACAGCAAATTTCTATGTGTGACCGTACCCTTACAGTTCCACAACTTTCAATATCACTTTTATGCAGAGGACACTTAAATATACCTCTCTAACTGCGATATTAACCTTCTGTTATACACGTCTATTTGCTATATACTCCTGCTTCTCCTCCCATTTTCTAAAACTCGATATGGAGAAAACAGTATTCATCATGTTTCCCCCACCTAACTCAACCCCTCCATTTGACATCTACTTCTACTCAGTCTAAGAAGTTCTGTCTCAGGGTAACCCTTTAGTCTGCACTTCCTTTTAAACATGACGAAGACGTTACCACCTTATGCAACCTCCAACTCAAAAACATAGTCCATGTTTTTATCTTCTGCCTAGACAACTGTAAAATGTTTCTAGGGACTTCCATGTAACGCACTCCATCAACTCCGCTGCTTATCCCCTCTGCCAGTTTACTCACAGGCTACTCATTGCTCAGTGAATTCAGTTTATAATATTAGAACTGACATCCATCTCTTCTGTACAGCTCTGACCCAATCTTCCAATACTTACCCACATGTAATCTCCAATCTTTTTAAGACCTTCTTCTTTGCTCTCATCTCATCTGCTGTTTGGACAGTTGTCTGTAGAGCTTGGTTCATTTCTGCTCTCCATAAGGGGATTCTGTTCCCCTCTCCGCATGAAAGATGTGCGGAGCACTGTTCTCGTCACATTTTTCACCCCTTTTGGGCAGAAACCAAATAGAAACCAAGAAGACTCCATTATAGTCTACAGGGTCTGCGGGATTCATAAGGTCCCCAACCAGACCCCCGAACGGGAACAGAAACTTGTGTGCAGATATGGACCAGGCCTAAGATCTTCTACTAGAACTCACCACTCCAGCACATCAGGATGCCACCCCATGACCTTCAAGAGTATCCCACCTCTTCAGGAAGTCTACATCCAGGGTTGTGGAGTCAGTAGGCCAAACCACTGACTCTGTCTCCTCTTTTTCTTCACACAAAAAACTAGTGACTAAATTCCTATGAAAGTAAATCTGCAACAGACTATACATTTAATTAATAATATAATAGTAATAATTGTATAATGTAATTTAAAATAATTATTTATTCGATTTTGAAGTGAGAGTAACTTTTTTCCAACTCCGACTCCAGATCCCTGCCTTCAACTTACAAAATAACCTACTGCCACTACATTACTATCAGAAGAACATCCACCTACTCCTCCTGTCCTCCCCTTCCGTTGTAGACTGGAAACCCTCGTGGGCGGGGTCCTTTATCCTTTTGCAGTCGTCGGTCAGTAAATTATACTTTATGTACATGTTTTGTATATTACATATATAAACCCTTTCCATATCTACAGCACCATGAAAATAATGGCGATCTAAAAATAAATAATAATAAAAATAATAAATTAAAATATGGTCAATTTCAACTGTGGACTTCCTTACATGATTTGGATGACATTTAGTAAATTCTCAATTAGCTTGCTGGAACTGTAATACGTGGCAGATTTTCATCAATTGTCTATTGAGTGACGGAAAATTTGCTAACTGACTCTTAAAATCATAGAACAAGTGCTAATCTAATGGATCCATACAGTACATAGAAAAATATATATTTTTAACATACAATATAGGTCATCAATTAAAGGCGCCAATTCAACGAGATATAAATTTTAGCGGAGATATTTTATTAAAAGTACTGCTCATGTTTTTTTCCTTCGATTTATTTTATTAATAGGGTACCCTGCACTTACTGGTTATCAGTGACAAAGATGAGCAATACACAGCAAAATGTAGCTAAAGTTATGAACCAATATACAACTGCAAAGTATTGACATATCTTTTTACAGCTTGATGTATCCTATGGACCTTACTCATGCAAAAAAGGCATGACATATGGAAAAAAGAAGTCTGTGTACATCCAGAACAAAAGATTTACAAAAAAAAAAAAACAACCCATGGCAGTAAATTCACATTTTATCATGGTAATGTTACCAGGAGTTAATGGTTTGCATAGCACATAGCAACCCAATCTTAATATTCATAATTGTCATCAATATCTGAACCACTGTCCTGTATTACAGTACATGAAACATTTTACTTATTTACAGCTAGCATAGTGTATGCAATCAAATCAACATTATATCCAATGTCAGTAACATGTTGGTGTGCAAACTGTCAAGAGTAGGAAAAAAAACATGAAAAACATACCAATAATTGATCTTGAGTCAACCCAACACAATATACTGGACTAAAATGTGTATATTTTAATCATATACACTTTATTGGTTTATCAAATTTTGTGGGTTGGATAAAGCCATTGGATTGAATAGACAAATATCCTGTTAAATTAGAGGACTTAGCATAGGCCATGTATGTGTGATCTGTGGGTAGACCAGAAGGACCACCATCGTCCCTTAAATGTTTATCCAGACACAATAACGTGAGATACTAAGGCAATTTATTAAACAGAACCTTTCATGTCCTTGGGCACATGCGGTTTTATATACCGCTAGAAAGCCGACAGTGTGTTGAATTCAGCACACTGTTGGTTTTCCCGTTCTGTGCCCCTGGTGAAGAGCTATCGGTGCCATTACCATAGTTCTTCAGTGTCAGAAAGTCGTTTCTGACAATCTTTGAGGAACGCCCCTCCTGACAGTAGAGTCCATAGCGCTGTAATGCCACCGATGATGCTGAGCAGTGAGGAACACTCCCCCAGTACCAGTCTATGGACGAGTACTGTCAGGAGGCGGGTGGGGCATTCCTCACCGCTCAGCGTCATCGCTGGGTGATAAGGAACACCCCCTCTGACAGTATAGCACTATGGACTCTACCATCAAGAGGGGCCTTCTTCGCAGACTGTCAGAAACGCCCTTCTGACAGTGAAGCGCTACGGTAACGGCACCAATAGCTTTTCACCAGGGTCACATAACGGGAAAGTCGACTGTGTTCGAGGACATGAAAGGTGCTCTTTAAGAGGGGTACTGCGTGTGCTGGCCCTAATCACTCTATCCATTGGCACGAGAACACGTCTGAATTAAGAGACAAATTCTTTTTAATAAAGCATTACAGGAAGACCTACCGGTAAGAACCGGTAATGAACCCTACGCCGTCTGAAGCCGGTGGAGGCTTAAGCTATAACTTGTGTCAATTTTCTGGTGTAAATATAATAAATCTGTTGGCATCCCTGCTTTCATTGTAATATTTGCACACCAGTGACAAAAAGTGGTGTACAGACGTGATAAATCGACCCCACTGTGCCTGGAAACCATTTAAGGGGCCAATATCTAACTGATTCCCGGCAATCCCTGTATTGGTGAGAGGTCTGTGGGTTCAGATACCAACTAATCACACTCAAGGCCTAGTCTAAGACAATCAATGTCTTTTCCTGGAAACCCTTTAAAATGACACTGTGTAATACAATAAGTCATGCTTCCTGATTATTGTGTCAAAAGTATAAAATTTCCATTAATTTCCACAAACAGAACAGAGATATTTTCAAAATTTTCCTATTTTTAATGAAAATAGGTAAATTAATATCTTATGTTCACATAAAGGATAAAGCAACACATGAATCAAAAACAAGATCCACTAAGAAGCTCACTACTAAGGACAAAGTGGATACCAACATCAATGTTGTATTGGTCTTGGACTTTATGAAGTTAGAAAACTTAGTGGAGCTGATTGAAAATCTTTTGAAGAACCATAGCAAAATGGCCTGCAAGATGCCCTCAAAGTCTTTGATAACCTTAAATTTAAAGGGAGTCTGTCACCAGAACCTTACAGATGGGTTAGGATCCACTGAATCAAACAATGTTTTCCCCTTCTGAAACAATGCCTCTGTTGCTGAGATCTTGCCGTTTTTGTTGACCAACAAGGTCATTGGCAGGACTGCAAACCATTATGTGGCAACTCCCTTGTTGCTCCAAATAGATCATTTGCATATTGCAAAAACAGTGATATCTCAGAAATGGAGGCAGCGAATGGGAAAACACTCAGGTGACCCTAGCCCATCTATCTATTGAGCTGGTTTAATATGCTGGGTTCTGGTGACACATTCCCTTTAAGGAAAACATTGAAAATGAGATAAACTGTGTTTTACATGTTGCCACCAAAGATGCTTTAATGAGAACTTGATGAGATACTACATTTGGGGACAAATTCTTCAAAGAGATTAACAATACAAAAAAAATAAAAAATCTACAGAAAAAAAAATCTTTTGTATAACCAAAATAAATTTAATACATTTTGTTTCATATGTTGTTTTTTCTCTGACTTTTGAACGGAAAGGTGCAAATTTTCCAGTTTTCTCATAAAAATATTTACATTTTAAAATATGACTGTCCTGAGCACAAAAGCAAAGACTGGGAGCAATTATTAGAAAATTTATATACTCCTGAGACAGTAAGAAAATACCACTTACAAGCCGGGAACAAAAATTGTGTTACACAATTCATTTTTTTAAAGAGGACCTTTCATGTCCTCGGGCACATGCGGTTTTATATACCGCTAGAAAGCCGACAGTGCACTGCTGGCTTTACTGTTTTGTGCCCCGTGGGAAGAGCTATTAGTGCCATTACCGACATCTCTTCACCGTCAGAAGGGGGTTCCTGACAGTCTAACTGGGAATTCCCATCCTAAAAGTACTTTCCATAGCGCTGTACTGTCAGAAGGGGTGTCCCTTACCAACCAGCGATGATGCTGGGAGTAAGGAACACTCCTCAGTACTAGTCTATGGATGAGTACTGTCAGGAGGAGGGGGGCATTCCTCACTGCTCAGTGTCATGGCTAGGCGGTAAGGAACGCCCCCTCTGACAGTACAGTGCTATGGAAAGTACTGCCATGAGGGGTGTTCCCAGCTAGACTGTCAGGAACGCCCTTTTGACAGTGAAGAGATATTGGTAACGGCACCAATAGTTCTTCCCCCGGGAAACATAACAAAGCCGACAGTGCGCTGAATTCAACGCACTGTCGGCTTTCTAGCGGTATATAAAACCGCATACACCTGAGAACATGAAATATCCTCTTTAAACGACATTTGAGAAAATAGAAATTCCAAAAGCAATACCGCTGCACTCCTTAAATCATGTATTTCAGAGACATTCTCAAAGGTGATGGTGGTCTTTGAGGAGCATCTCCACTGAAATGCTACATAACAATGTTGTGTCCTCTAAGTTTTAGGGTACGAATATGGTGATCCATCGGCTTCAAAAATAAATAAATAAAAAATTAAAAAATCACTGCAATTATTTATAATTGAAAACACTGAAATATATATATATATTTGTTAGTTTACATAATTATATTTTTTCTATTAGCTATATCAATGAGTTTTAACCAGTAAGTAGAATATTATTGCCATTTTAGTTTCTTCGTATTGAGTTTTGAGGGTCTATTCTATTGTAACGCAGGAAACCTTTTGCCATTCAAGTGTGTGAGTACTGACTGCCTCTTCAGTAAAACCTTACTAAAACCTTAGGCTTATTCGCTAAGTAACTTAAGCATGATCGGGTGGGATTTAGCGTTGACCACGGTTAGAATCTTGGACTCTTACAGTCAACTATTGACAGATGATCCATGATGTACTGTATACAGACACAAACCTTACCATATCATACCATACAAACAATTTTAATTGTGTAGTTACAGTCAATAACCACTTCTAGTCAGAACATCTTTGCATAAAGAAAATTGTGATACATTTATAAAAACAGCCAGCTGTAACAAAATAACTGGTGTTTTCATAGGCATAAACTCATAAAAAAGAAATACACTTTTATACAGAAACTTTGTACAGATGTAGCTTGAAAATTGATTGTAAACCAAGGGAAGACACATTGCACACATCAATTATTTTTTCACATTAATTGCATAAGTTTCTAAGGTGATCTATTCGTTTTATTTACCTAAGCTTGTTTGCATGATAGTAAAAATTGCATACCACAATAAGAGTGAAGCTTATAGTATGAATTGCTTGGATAACATAGAGCACTTTTTTATAGGCAACTCTGTAAAGCACATTTTCTCTATTTAAAACTTTTAAGACACTTTGTTTTACTGCCCATCAAAATACATATATAAATAGAAAAAAAAATCAGTATGGTAACAAAGATAAGCAATATTACATACAACGAAAAAAATAAAATAACGTCGTCCCCAAAAAGTAATTACAACATGAGGCTGCAGAATCTACAGATAATGGGACCAAATGTGTACATATTCTTCCTTTTCTAACCGATAGAACAAAATACAAACCGAAAAAAAAATACAGTGACTTTATTTCCAAAAAGTAGAACATAAGAAGTTTAACTTACGGCAGTGCCATATAACACAAGGCATTTGTTGGCATGTTATCATTTTAAACTGCATCCCACAGAATAGAGCTTTTCGCCACCCTCCGACTATGTAAGAGTAACATACTCTCCTATTTATATATAAGCGTGACTTTCTGAAGATCAAGTGTGGATAAGAACAGGAAAACAAAAAAACAAAACCCCACTGAAGGTCTGTATGCTTGTTTCAAGGCTCCAGAATTCGATTCGCCTGCGCTAGATTCATGCTTGTCAAGTAGTTGTGGCTTATCCAGTGAACACAGATCTCGGAAAAAAAAAAATCAGTACTTTCTTCTGGAGCTAAGAGAAGCTTATAGACAGAGTAAAACATTAAATATTGTCTTTATCGTTTCCTTTTTTTTGTGCAAGTTTTTTTTTTTTCCCCAAGATTCATTGGGCCATACCACGTACAACGTTACTGACAGTACCTAGGATGGAATAGGGATTAGTAATACCAATTTAACTTGTGAACAAAAATAATACTTTACGATAAGTCATTCAGGTCTGCAGTGATGTCAGTGTTCCTTTCTCCAGTTAAATTGTCTTCAAGTTTAACTGAAAAGAGAGTATTAGTACTATTGTCTTGGGTTTCCACTTCCATATCCTTGGACAAGTCTTCCTCTTCGTATTCCGCAACATCTACCTCTAGGCCAGAATTGTCTTTCAGCTTTCCATGGTGTTTCAAATAGTAGCGCTGATTCTGGAAAAACTTGATAATTGTGAACTTGGGTAGATCAAGCTGAGCAGACAAAGTTTGAATGGCTTCTTCATCGGGGTAAAGACCAACATCTTGAATGAAGCTCTGTAAAATACCCAGGGCCTCAACAGAGATCTTTGTTCGTGGACGGGGCTGTTGACGATTTTCTTCCTCTGATTCTGCTGGAGATGCCAGAGTGGGCTGTCTAGGGGGCAACCTTGGACCTGGGGGTTGTGGTGTTGGCTGTTGTGGCTGCTGTTGTGGTGGTGGCTGCTGTTGTTGCTGCTGTTGTTGTTGCTGCTGCTGTTGTTGTTGCTGAAATTTGAACAAAAAATGTAAGAAATATGGCAAAAAATATCCTATAGATATCAAATACACATTACTGACAAAAACAAATAATCCATTATTGTAATTGTTTTATTTTAGTTGGAGAATGTGCTGAATCTATGCATTACTCTTTATAAGTTTGAGATGTGGATTAAACCATTCCCCACAAATCTTCATGCTACTTATAACTAGTATAATGTGTCAGTGCATACTGACCTGAATCTGTTCTGCAGAAACGTGGATCATATGGGTTGGTCGTTCACCGTGTTGATGAACCGCATTACTTTCTTGTTCATAAATAACGTCTCTTTCTGTTTGGGGAAGACTAAGAAACCTTCGTATCATGGAGAGATTCTCCCACAGAGTCCTGTTTTCTGGTGAAGGATCTTCTTTCCATCTCAATAATTCACATAACCACCCCTGTAAAGGGACAAAACATGTTCCATTACATAGGCAGCACTGTACTTGACATTTATATATACAGTTAATATAATGTTCAATTTTTGTTTTCTGATGAAGCCTCCTCTTTTGGCATGTATGTGATATAAAGTGTCTTTACAGGAGCTATAGATATGAATATTTTCTTTCAAACTTATTAAACATAGGCAAGGAATTTTTTTCCCTGTAATGGGGTAATTGGCATGAGCCTCATGTTTTTTTTTTTTTTTGCCTTCCCCTGGATCAACACTGTAGGGGATTGTAGGGATATAGGTTGAACTAGATGGACTTATGTCTTCATCCAATCTCATTTGGTCTGTTTTGCAAGGGACTGGCTCTGTAACCCAAAAACCAGGAACCGGAAATGAAAAGTAACTGGAAAATAATTATACAATCCAAAAATATCACTGCTCAACCACTAAATCAACGTGATTATACTCAAAGTCCAATATATACGAGTCATACATGTCATACATGTCATACATAAAACTCTTTGGTGAGCCCTAAATGCGTGAATGTGAAGAGAACTTTACACAACTATATAAAACCGTAATAATGTGGTACATACTATACACAGCACGGCTACAATAACTACAGAGCGGAATAACAAAAAGGAATAAAATCAAAGAGGAATAAACACAACTCAGTAAATTGCTGGAACTTTCAGGATGTCACTACTTTCCAAAACTGACAAAGTTTAATTTGACACCTTCTGTTCTAAACACCCTGTTTCTGCTCAAAATTCTGCCTTTAGCGGAAGCCAGTAACCTAGCTCGCCACTTACTTTAACTTGTTGGCACGAGTTATGTATGAACTGAAAATGCCATGCAGATGAATGCCGGGCTCTGTTCAAACCTGCTACATACAACACAAATCCTGTAAAGTTATGTATTGTAAAGCGAAATTTATTGTGAAATAAAGGTCTTAAATCCATCTGCCACACAAGAAATATTGTTATGCACTGCACTGCAACCAGGCACCATCTGCAGATGTCTTGCAACAGTAAGCAAGAATATGCTGAAAATAATTTCAATGTCATTTTATTCAAATATATAAGGTCTTCAAAACCGAGCGTTTATCATTCATTTATATACAGCAGAGCTGAACTCCGAGGAAGGAACCCAATCATCTACTTACAAGGGGATCACAGTCATAGATTATATGTGGTTTTACAGGAGACACTGTGAAGATGATAGTTTGCACAAGATCTTAATTATAGTGCCGCCACTCCCTGTTTTATATCATTTTCATTAGTTCTATAAGCCTTTCATGAATCTCTCGCAAATTATGGAGATTTATGGACAAGGGTGGGGTATTAACTTATCTAAAGGTTTATTATTAATGAGGGAGTAGTTAATAGCTTAAATATAGGCTTGAAGTTGTTTAATATTTGGGAGCGTTATAACCTTCAGGTAACCCCACCTAAGTTATCATTAAGAATCAAGAACAGCAGCCAAAACGGAAAAAAAACCCAATGATTGTAACCCTCATATTGAATCACTCGCACGTTCATGTCACCTCCACCTCAAAAACATCTCCAGAATACGCCCTTTCCTTACCAGAGATACACTAAAGACACTTACTGTCTCTCTGATTCATTCTCGCCTTGACTACTGTAACTCCTTACTAATCGGTCTTCCCCTCACTAAACTCTCTCCTCTACAATCTATTCTGAATGCAGCGGCCAGGCTCATCTATCAGGCTAGACGCTACAGCGATGCCTCTGGTCTGTGCCAGTCACTACACTGGCTGCCTATTCATTATAGAATAAAATATAAAGTTATTACTCTCATCCACAAGGCTCTCCATAAAGCCGCACCTCCCTACATTTCTTCCCTCATCTCTGTCTACCGCCCAATCCGTGTTCTCCGCTCACTCAATGATCTAACACTTACATCCTCTATTATCAGAACCTCCCACGCTCATATACAAGACTTCTCCCGAGCTGCACCACTTCTCTGGAATGCTCTACCCCAGACAATAAGATTAACTCCCAACTTCTACAGTTTCAAACGCAATCTAAAGACGCATCTTTTCAGACTAGCCTATCACAATTCCTAATGCACAAAATTGTCTGAACACTGTATAAGCAATGCCGCCCCTGCTACCTCTTGTGTCACCCCCTCTACCTCATAGATTGTAAGCTCTTTTGAGCAGGGCCCTCAGTCCCATTGTGTGAAATGACGTTCTTTGTTATGTATGTCTGTCTGTATCTGAACCCTATAAATTGTACAGTGCTGCGGAATATGTTGGCGCTATATAAATAAAATGTATTATTACCAGTAGAACAGCATACTTGTATATAGCATTACAACAAAAGTTCCCAAATATATTAATAGGGTTGCAAAAGCATTGTGTAATGGGCGTTACAGGATCCTTAGGATAGGTCATCAATATTAGGTTGGAAGAGGTTAGGTTCTCGGCACTCACATCGATCATCTGATTGATGCTCTAAAACAGGCACAGCTCCATACAATGTGCAGTGGTCATGAATGGTACTGCAGCTTGCCATTCAAATGAACAGTTATGGAAAAGCCCTTTAATCTTAGCTATCTCTATATAGGCTGCTATTTCTAACAAATATGTACATGTTATTTTAAAATACAGATATGTTCTTCTTTCCTTTATCCTCTTGGCTTGGTATATTAGGAGATAAATGGTGCTCAATGACATTCCTGGCATATCATTACTGCAATAAACTAAAACAGGGTGCAAAATAACGCAGCGTATACGTTCCTAATTCCCATTGAAATGAATGGGAGCATTTTGAGCGCTTCATCTGCCGGCACATGTATACGTGCCAGATTGCGCTCCACGTTATGGCCTAATGCACATGACCGAGTGTACAGGCCAATGCTCTTCCGAGGAGGAGTTTAATGGTCCATTACGTTTCCAATAACATAGAGCAGGACCAATCCTATTTCGTGTCATCCAAACCAAAGTACCATAGAGGGAAGTACATCTCGGACCGAACTCGGTGAATGAAGCAGAATGTCTATGGGGTCTAAGATAATGTAAGCAATAATATAGGTGATAATAATACATTTTGTAATATCATTTATTGCTTGTTTCTTGCACTGTCCCTTTACTCTCCCCCAGGTCAAATCCATACACAGTACTCTGTTCAGCTTTAAGCAATAGGCAATAAAAGCCTAGCCAAAGGAGAGGGAAGAAGATGACAGCTCCTGAAGGCAGAGAGATGGCAGAGAGATAAGAGACTCCCCTCTATGATACACTGCAGAGCTGGATGAGCGAATAAATGATTATTCAGCTTTGTTGTGAGATAAATGTGTTACTAGAGGCCATAGCTGGTCTCATGTCTCTCTGCCTTTTGTTCCTTCTACCCTCTCTATTCTTCTCACTCCATTGACTTCATTGTAAACTAGTTTACTGTATGTGTACGGGATTTCAGTGTATGCACAAGATCAGCGACTGCAGAGAGTGTAAGGCAAATAGCTATGTGAAAACACACTTTTTTTTCCACAGCATTTTTCATTGTGTTTTTGTTGCATTTTCCTTGTCTTTTTTCCTTCCCCCTATTAAATATTTAGGAAAAATGCTGATGATTTCACAACTAAAACTAACTTGTTGAGCAATGTGTGGATGAGATGAACCAAAATCTCACTGCTGATACTGTAAAATGTAGCATCAAAAAAATGTTGAGTTTCTGGGGCCTTTGCAAAAAGAGCAAAGACAAGGGGAAGGAAATAAATAACCAGACACTTTTCTTTTATAAAGAAGAGTACAATAATAATAATAATAATAATAATAATAATAATAATAATAATAATAATAATAATAATAATAATAAAAGATGAGCGAACACTGTTCGGATCATCCGTTCCGAACAGCACGCTCCCATAGAAATGAATGGAAGCACCTGGCATGGCGACCGGCCACCGGCAAAGTGTACGTGCCAGCTGCTTCCATTCATTTCTATGGGTGCGTGCTGTTCGGAACGGCTGATCCAAACAGTGTTCGCTCATCTCTAATAATAATAACTATAAGAAATAATGTTTTAGACGTTTAAGTACACTGCAAATATTTGTCGAAACACACAGCTATATAAATGAATAAAGGTAATATAAGGGGGCATTTACACAGAGTAACATAGCGCTGATTCTGGCATGGGTAAGAATCAGCGCTGCAAAACAGAATCCCATTGACTTCAATGGGTTCCATTTAACCCGCATAATACATTGAAATCAATGGGAGGCTTTTTAACCCATTGATTTCAATGTGTTACTTGCGATAAATGGAACCCATTGAAGTCAATAGGATTCTGTTTTGCAGCGCTGATTCTTACACAAGTTATCATGCCAGAATCAGTGCCGCGTTACTCCGTGTGAATGCCCCCTAACACCATATTCCACTACAGGATAGTAAGATACAACATTAATAGCAAACTGTGGTCCTTGCTGAAGATCCCTATATATAAGCCACAGATCCACAAGGGCGTCGTGGTACGTTCATGCATTACTTGGACAGCCCATTTCATTGGATACCAGGTAATTCTTCATTTCCCCCATATTGGCACTGCAGGACCACTGAACATTGATTGTAAAGATTTTGCCCCATCCTATTAGCACCCGCTCACTAGTTTATGGCACTAACAAAAAAAAAAAAAAAAAAAAATTAAGTGGTCAACCTCTCTAGCAAATATACATAAACGTAGATATAATGTAGATACACATATACATCCATAGACATATATATGCAATATATAGACATATATCCATGCTTAACAATGGCATAAATTAGGACGGCAAAAAGGCACTGAAAGCATTTTAAATTATTTACTAGGTTAAAAGGGTGAAATGGTACTTTAAATACATCAGATTTCATCATCTCTGCCTTTTTTTGGTGGCAAAGTGGTATTGATCTTTTCAAATGCTTAAAATTAACTATTTCCAGAAGGTCATTATTTGATTAAAGACATTAGAGTTGAGGGCAAAAATGATGCACTTTGTCTTCCTTACCATTTCAATCACAATGTAATTTAATATGAAATATGCCTTAATGATAATGAGAAAAAAACACGGATCCTACATTGCAATTGATATTCTGTATCTCCACACTCAAACTACAAGCATCTGACCAGTTATTGTGCTATGTATCATTGTTGGATTGTTATATTAGAGATTGGATATTTTTTTTTATACCAGTTCCAGAAAAAAAGAACAGGTATATACAATAAGCATGAACAATATCAACATGATTCATGTAGATATCAGGAAATTGATGTGACATGGAAGCCGCTAATAAAAGAAGCAATTCTAAAGATGGAAGAATTTTAGAGAATTCTGGCACTGTATATGCCTTTCTATAACAAGATATAACTTAACTTATACTAAGATGGAGGCTATATTGGTGACATCTTATCCGCCATGCAGGTACGTATAAAAATAGAACATACGGATATGCTGCCAATTCATAACATAAAAGTTGGGGGAAAAAATTATTGTAATGGCAGATGGAAGGATGTTTACTGAAAATGTAATTGGAAATTTAAGTCATAGACTGAAAATACACGTGTATGACACAACTGGATGAATTTGGCTGATCATTTGCTGCTTTGCGCTCACAAGGTCCAGGGAGTCGGTTTTTATGTTTTAATATTTATATGATGTGTTTGGCCAGATTTGCACCTGAGGCAACCTGAAACAAGCTGTCCAATTGTCTACACAAAGACTTCAAGTTCAATTCTGTTGCTGGAACAAGATCCACCAAATTCTACCGTCTTATAGAAATTCTTCGCAATCTGCCGTGCTCTATGTCTAAAATACAAGTCTTAACTGATTCACAAATGCCAGTATTTCGATTTTGACAAAAATACCGCAAAATGCTACTCAGCAACAGCTTGGCCTCTGATGGAATATATTGAAAGTGTGACACAATAGCTATAATAATAACTTTAGTTATATAGCGCCAAAATATTCCGCAGCGCTTTACAAATCAGAGTGTCCATGAGTAGACAGTATTTGATAATACAATGTGATAAGGAATTAATGTATGAAACAATAGGAGCGAGGGCCCTGCTCGCGACAGCTTACAATCTACAAGAAAAGAGGTAATAGGGCGTGTTTGGTACAATGGTCCAGCCATCTTTTTTTTAATTTTTTTATTTTGAACTATTTTTATTGAAAGGATTTTTGTAAAATACAATACAACACAAGAGTTGAAAACATAAAAAAACATGAACGTGAAGCAATGCATATACCGTCAAATAGACTGGGAATGTATACACATCACAAAAACCTGAGAGTGGAAATGAGGGGGTGGGGGAGGAAAGGAAGGGGAAGGAGTCAGAGACCATTCAAAATACAGTATGCTTCCCAAGATGACCATACAGCCTGGAACGCCTCAAAAGTATGGTTAAGTGTGACTGTCAAGTTCTCCATGCTACAGACATCCTTAACTCGGGCTACAAGATCAGAGCTAGAGGGAGGAGAGGCACTCTTCCATCGGAGAGTGATGACAGTTTTGGCCAGCCATCTTTTAATACATAAGGTCATATAATTGAAGCTGAATAAGCCCGTCACCAGCCAGTATCTATAAATATACAGATAATAAGTGCATGGAGTGCAGAGTAACTTCTAGATGAAGGACACAAGTTCTGAGGAATACAATAGAAAGGATACCTTAGATTAAGAAATGTTAGTGTAATGTGTGGAGGCGTGATCAGGTCATGTGATAGGCCTAACCCAAATGGGTGATTTTAGGGCATTTTGAATCTACTGTAGTTGGGTATTAAATATGAGTGTCTGGAGTAAAGCATTCCAGAGAACTGATGAAGCTCGTGAGAAGTCTTGGAGATGGGAGTGCGATGTTCAGGTAACAGAGAATACAAGTCTAAGGTTATTGGCAGAACGAAGAAGACGGTTAGGGTGGACCTGAAATTGGTGACCTTTTTTATATAATAATACTGAATCCTGGACCCACAAGTGGTTGTAAAGAGTACTACTAGGAAATTCCATGGACCTAAAAACAGATAAAGCCAGAGTTTGTGGAAAAGTTGTATTTTTTGTTGTACATTGTTTAGAAGTAGAGAGAAGTATAAGCTCTACCTTAATCATTTCCATTCCTATTAAAGCCATTCTAGAATTTTTGGCAACTGAAAAAAAGACCTTCCTTTTACAGATTCCCATTAAACAAATCTACACAAAAAAAAAAAAAAAAACTGCAGAAAAACTTTAGTTTTCAAAAATGCAACATGTTAATTTTAACTGCGGAACCGCATGTATGCATATATATATGGGAAGAAAAAAGTGGAGAAAATCTCGAAAAAAAAAACCCGTCTGGTTGTGTGAATAAGCCCCAAGTCCTTCCTGTCCCAGCCCTATTGATTCTATTTCTGTTAAATAATTATATAATAATAGTAATTTTTATTTCTATAGCACAGATAATAATACTCCAGGTGCAGCGGTAGAAATCTATACGTGAAATGTGAACAGAATCTTAAGCTTTTGCCCGAGCAGATGTCGCCCTGGCAGCTCATCGTATAGCCAGCAGCGCACGCACAAATAGTACATGTCACCATTTTATAGTCTAATAACAGAATTCTACAAATCATTTTCTTATGTAATCCACTGCCCCACGAGTCTCAATGGCAGAAAAACAGGAGAATAAACTAAAAATAAAACCCCAAGACATTAGCTTCCGAACGGAAAATGTTGTATTCGCAGAAGGCGAGAAAACGCAGACTGCACCAAAAAGTTAAAAGGTTAAATGTTTTTCTCTTCTTCTTCTCCACATGTGGTTTTCATTAGTAAAAAAATGAACAAGCTGTTTGTGGTTAAACTGTGTAATCGGCTGTTATCAAGCTAGCACTGCATTTAAGATTTACAGGATACATCAGCTTCTGTGCCACATTAGATGTAATAGGGAGGGGGTGGGAGGAAAAAGAGGAGGAGAGAGTGTATCCTGAGGAATAATATTTCCAATGCAGCCACTCTCACACTACATCTGGTTGTGCCGGTAGCAGCAGTTAAATTGAAATATTTCTCAGCGTGTGTCAGAAACATGCAGAATGGTAATTATGACAGATCTGATTAAGCCTGAGTGCCACTAACTCCCTGGCCAGCTCCGGTTGTGCAGGTGTGACCTTGTGCGTGCCTGCGTGTGTAAATAAAATTAATTACAAGCGAGAGGGCGAAGGCTTCGGTGACATCACAAAGCGGAGAAACTCCCAAGGGGGAGACCTAATGGAATATTTTCCCTCAGTCTAATAATACAGTTCATATTGACTTGAGGTAATTAGTGGGATCATTAAAGCAGTTTTCCCGGCGTATTTGGCTGCCTGATCAGATTAGTGAAAATGTTCTTCAGAACAAGCCCTGTGTGGTCTGCCAGAGGAGGAGGAAATAAAAAGCAACAAAGCATATTTTGGAATCATAAGCAGTCCTGGGCTTTCAGTCCTGCAAAAACTACCCATCTCCAGGGTCTCAAAATCTGGTGGTCTCAGCTCGATTTAATGGAACCCATGTGATGGAGATAATGCGCCATGCCTGTAACAATGTATCAGTGATGAATACTAGAGTTAGATTAATTATACTATTTATGGCTGCAGGAGAAAAGCTGTGGAGTTATCGAATATGAACACAGTATACAAGACAAGTGAACTGGAACAGTCTTCAGTGTGCTATAGTACGTAGGTGAACAAGGCGCAAGCCATCTGCATCAGAAATGACACTTTTATATGTTGGATATTTAGAAATGGCTTTCATATAAGGGCATATTCACAAGATATGGTAAAGCCGTGTACTGAGATCTGCCATAGTTACTTGAAAGCAGCATAAACCACAGCACAACCGCTCACACTTAGACTAGGGACACGCAGAACCGGTCCGCTACAGGATCTCCATAGCTGATATGCCACAGTGGACATGACTGCAGCAAAAATCAGTTATGGCCAGCCACCCCTAGCAGCGATTCAGGGGTGGCTGGCCATACTATAAGCCTTTGCACTGTAAAGCTTGAAGAGACCGCAGTGTTTAGTACAGTGCTGTGACCTCTTCACACAAAACCAAACACAGTGCCGTGCCTTTTATAACATATATGCTTGGTATCGCGGCTCAGCCTCGTTCACGTCAATGGGACGTGCTGTGAACAGACCACGTGACCCATTAAGATGTCAAATGGCCTGTGAAACAGAACTCATTTTAAATAGCTGATCCGCAGGGGTCCCAGGTATAGGACCACAGTTGATCATTAATTGATAACCTCTCCTAAAGCATAGGTCATCAATCTACCAGTCTGAAAAATGAACTCCCCATATACTTGCGCATTGGGCAGAGGGAAACAAGCAAAGTCACATTTGACAGCAGTGCATCTATAGGCTGAACCAACATTATCAAACATGTGCAAGCAGATGGTCAAGAGGCCCCTATACATGTTAGCCAGTGGATCCCACTGATATTAATCAAATGTGTGTAAGAAGATATAAGGGGCTGTCCAGGAAATTAAAAAATAAATTTACTAAAAGTCAATAGTGTGGCAAAAAAATAAATCAAAATAAAAATAAAAAATTCTTACTCCTTTGCTTAGTTGCCCAGCAGTGGCTGACTGCAACCTTTATATGCACTGCATGCCATTTTTTTTGCAGGTATGTAACAGAGGCTAGTGGGAACTAGTGAAACGGTAGTGCAGGGGCCACAGGATATATAACAAGGGAACAAGAGGTTTTTACATTTCTTTTAATTTACCACATTCCATGTTTTACTATATATTTTTTAAAAATCCAGAAAAAGACAAGGTTCTGGTCGCTGTGCTATAATGGCTTTCCATACATGCCCATCATTCAATAGAAAAATAAGAGAAGTTGTGTATAGGAATCACTATGACATTGCTTTATAAATGATTTTGATGTTGGCGTTCACGCCGATCCTAAAATACAAAAAATAGAATAATAAAAAAGACTGCATTCCAGCACAATGCTGCCTATAACACGTTAGCGTCATCAGAAAATCTAGCATTTATTTTGCAAGCATCATCACAGAGCAATAACTACCATAATAGAGCAAACACAATCTATTCAGAGCATTTTTTACATTATTTATAGCGTTTTGTTCCCTGATCATATCCAGTCTACCAAAAATAAGAAAAAAAGAATGTAGTAAGCTGTTCCAGTGCTTGTTTACTACAAAACACCATGCAATGTACAGTACGGCAAGTGGAAAAATGCAGAATCATTTCTATAGTGTAATCCAAAGCCAGACATAAAGATAAAGAGCATGCTCCAGAGTTTGTAGTGTAACTGGGACATGCCAAGCTTCGTCACAGATGGCAGCCTTTGACAGCTCCCATCCGTAGCGCTGATACTCGACAGTTCAGCACAAGATCAGTGACATTCTGTCTCATTAGAGCCACGCTAATTATCACAGCTAGTTTCAGGGGAAACCATGTGTTGCAATGGTCAATTTGAAGGAGTCTGTGCATCAACAAACTGGTAATAAGGATCAGACACCTTATTATATGACAGCATGCTGCCTATGATCTGATTTAGTGAATTAAGGGAACTAAAGCAATACTGAGAGTTGATTGTTAGAGGAATAGTACGTACAACAAAATACACTGCAACGGAGAGCGTGAAGCGTCAAACCAGCGAATAGACCTACATACATATATATATATATATATATATATATATATATATATATACACACACAAGAAAAATAGCCAGTCGAGATTTTATACCGTGACAATCTCATTATCTGAATAGGGAGGAGAACACATTGTCTTGTCACTTGTCATCTTGTGATATATATATATATATATATATATATATATATATATATATATATACTAATATGCATATATATATATATATATATTCTCACATATATTCACATTTCATGTATAAAAGTCAACATCTAAAGTAGATTAGAAAAGTAGTTCTCATGTACACTAAGTTGCTAAATATATACTCAATATTTCGCCATATATTTCTCAACCCAGCATGCCGCCCCAGCTCACTCCACCCCCAAACAGTTCCCTTTTTACACAAAATGATTTGTGACATATGTATCAAGTCACTACAGCAGTGATGTGCGCCAAATCATGTATGACAGGCAAGTGTATAACATGTTAGAAATATGTCACCGGCATTGAATACTTGGCAGAATAGCTACAAATGTATACATAAAATAATACCACTGATCCAAGACCCTTGCTTGTTCCTAACCATCTAGTTTGGGGATTTTTACGCAAATATTCAAATAGCTTTCTGTACATGTCTATACTAGTAAAAAATTGTATTCATGTTATAAGATAATTCTGGAAAATCTCTATCTATCTATCTATCTATCTATCTATCTATCTATCTATCTATCTATCTATCTATCTATCTACTTTATATCTGCCTACCTAATATTTATCTATTTCGTCATATCTTTAGAATCTAGCTATCTATCCATGTATCTAACATCTGTCTTTCTATTTATCCATCCATCCCATATCTATTAAATTACCTAATATCTATACCTATCTAAATGTCTATCTGCCTATATACTGTATATCTAATGTATATATCTATTGCATGTCTGTCTATCTATCTATCTATCTATCTATCTATCTATCCATCTATCTCATATCTATCCATCTATCTATCTCATATCTATCTATCTATCTATCTATCTATCTATCTAATCTATCTATCTATCTATCTATCTATCTATCTATCTATCTATCTATCTATCTCATTCATATCTATCTATCTATCTATCTATCTATCTCATATCTATCTATCTCATATCAATCTATCTATCTATCTATCTATCTATCTATCTATCTATCTATCTATCTATCTATCTATCTATCCTTTTACATAAAGATGATCTATACACACCTATCAAACAAGAATATACATATGTTTAATATCTATGCTGTTTATCTATGTGCTATTTGCTATCTATGTATTTCTGTATATACACACAGATTGCATGACCTTCAATCTATGCCTACAGACTATCTACCCTGTCTATAGCTACCCTATGTACATCTACCATACACACATTATAAACATATCACCTTTGTTAAATAACTAAAAACTTTAATACATAAAATTGAAATATTATGCAGTGAGACTGAAATAACATCCACACTTGAGCTGACACATTCGTCCCTGTATTTCAGTATAGTAACACAACAGAAGAGAATAATTAATAAACGTTTGGCCATTTTAAATTGAGCTTACAAACAGCCCACTAGACACACAAAAGCTAAACATCTAATATGTATTTTTCACACGTGAATAAAGACATCTAAAAAGAGAATTCAGGTTTCCAGATAAACAAAATATTCTATCACAATTAGAAACATTTCAAAAGCCCTATAATTTTCAATCAAAATTACAGTAATTTCTGATATACAAGCCATGATTCATGACAGAATTTTACACTTCATAAGAGATGACAGTGGCCTGATGTATGACATGCTGAGCAGTGAACCAATATAAACAACTCGGTTTAATGTTTAAATAGCACTTAATGTTTAGAACCCAACAATAAAAGAAACGCGTTGCCGAAATTACCACTTTCAAGCTGATTAAGGGGTAGGGATGCGCTTGAGATTCTACTGTTTACGTGCCCATTTGTTTGTGTGTATATGTTGATACACACACAATGGGGGAGATTTATCAAAACCAGTGAAGGGGCAACAGGGTGCAACTGCCCCGAGCAACCAATCTGGTCATTGTTTCCATTTCCCAGAGAGCTGCTACAAATGAAAGATGGAATCTAATTGGTACTTGCTCCATTGCTCTTTTGTGTTAGTTTGGAACATGTCCCCTGAGGGTTGCACAATGACCACAGAATCAAAACTGACTTACATTAAGCTAAAATTCCTACAGTCCATGTAAAGGACATTATGATTCTACATAAGAGGAAGCCATGCATAACCTTATGCAGTATAATGTATAGAGGAAACCCTGAAAGATTGATGCACACTCATGCATGCTATCAAACTGGATTTTCTTATGTATGTTAGGCAGGAGTCACATCACATTGTGAGGTATGAAAAGCACATATGATGGGAAAGCTCCTAATGTATAAGATGAATGGGCCCATAAGGTTACATTAGTCAGATAGCATCCACAACAGTGTACATTGGTATACAATAAGCATTTTTTTTACAGTGAGATGGCATATGTGATGGCACCCTTCAATAACCGTCTCTTTAACATACATACTAGTGAATATGTGAAATAAAAGCCATTAATGTGATAAAATGGAGGTACCAAGACTCTCTGCCCTCAGTGCTCGCACCTATTTATTTTCAACCTAAGTGACCTTATACATTGAGAAAAAGTCAGCTGAACACGCCAATTTCAGCGGGGTCGGTTGCCTATCTTATGTGCATGGTGGATTCCCAACTCACCCCCGACTGACGATTTCAGAGATGGAAGTATCACTGTGTTCATTTTTATTATGCCCGATCCTTTGTTCCCCTGTGGTATAAGCCAGGGCCAGAATTTTCTGATGGTGACTTACTCTCCACGCCAACAGAGGTGGGGTACCGGACCTAGGCATTGTCTCCTGGGTGTTAGTCCCTGCACTAGGTACATCGGTATCAGTATAGCCATGAGTATTGCTTAGATCTTGTATTTCTGTATGAATTCTAATGACTTTGATAATTGGTGATGAATGTGCAAAAAAAAGTCTTTATTAATGTTTTTAGGAAATAGGGCACCGTATAATTATCCATAGAGGACAATAGGAATGACTAAGGATCAACCAAGTATGATCAGCTGTACCACACATTGTGCCAAGGAGTATTGAAAGGCACAATCAGGGATTACAGGCTGGGAGATGACTATGTCTACAAGAGCGAGTGCGAAGAGCTTAATATCTAAATGTGGAGAAAGCTGTAGAGGAGGAAGGAGAAAACAAGCTGGACAAGAGTGGATGTGAATAGGGGCCTGGATAAAAGATGGAGATGGTTATGTGTGTGTGCAGGTGAAACACATGTTTTTACATGAGGTTTAGACTGCATTTTTTCTGCAACTGAGGCTTTGCATGCAACTATTAACATTGCATGTGAATATGTGTGTTTTGTGGTGCAATATACTGAGGTCATCCAAGTAGTATTTGTACTCTTCAGTTCTTGAATACAAGTTTTTTTTTTCCTTTTCAGTGTAGCAAATTGAGAAGAATGTTCTTTTAGATTTATATAGGACATACAGTGTATATATATATATATATATATATATATATATATATATATATATATATATTAGCAAAAGTGCAAACAAGTCACCGCTACAACCAAAACATGTAAAGTATATGAACCATGAAAAAGATGAAGCACGGAACAAACCTTGGACCAATAGGCAATGAATATGGAAAAAATGGCATAAAATTCCAGCATCATAAAAAATTAAAATATAAGTTTTAACTCATGTTAGTAAAAAAGACAATAAAAATTCCAAATAACAAGGATCCGATTAACAAATATAAGACAGAGTAAATTAGCTTACGCGTTTCAGGGTAGGCATATTCAATCCCTTACTCATAACTATGAATAAGGGGTTGAATGTGCCTACCCTGAAACGCGTAAGCTAATTCACTCTGTCTTATATTTGTTACTCAGATCCTTGTTATTTGGAATTTTGATTGTCTTTTTTACTAACATGAATTAAAACTTATATATAAATTTTTTTGTGTCCTTCATATTGGACTTCAGATAATAAGATTAGAAGTAAGGATACGAAGGACACAAGCCCCTGCATGATGCTAGTTATTCATCACCCCCCCCCCCCCCTCTCCACTAGTGCACTCAAGAATCATGAAAATTTAGAAGACATTCTGCTTGGGCTGTGTTTCCCTTCCCTCTCCCCTTTTTCCTGACTTTTTACGTTGTGATAATATATGCTTAGTGATGTGTGGTGTTGCAACTGGTATACATGTTGCCTAGTATCCATTTGCTTGGATCAATACAAACTTATGACCAAAGATTTGTATGTATATCGTCAATTATTAAAATGTTAACTATATAAAATGAGATAATCCACAAAGTAAACTTTTTCTTTTATTTTCCTGTTTTGGTCCATTTTTTATGTTCACTAAAATTCAGACACATTTCTATGACAGTGATATTTCGCCTGGATAAAAAGAAATCTCTCTTCAGCCTTACTGGACTAAATCCAGGAGCCAGGTAACCAATGTGCCTAGAAATTTCCTATTGCCAACTAAATATTTGTTTTGCTTTCTATTGATCTCTACTACAAGACTTTATCTGTCCACCAAATCTGGAAATTAACGATGGCCATTTCAAGATCCCTGCTGGCCGTGAGTGAATGGAGTGGGACAATTTGTCATACCTTGGACGCCAGTTTTCTTGTATATACAATTTTGTTGTATCTGCATGTGTTTTTGTACATAGATTACAACTTTTCCAATGTTGTGCCCCACTTGCCACTTTTAAAAAAAGTGGGCAGAATAGGACAGAAGTCATGTTATTCTGGGGCAGAAGTATGTTATTCATACATTGATACTAAGTTGGAGCTTCGAGTTTGTGTTGGGTATCTATGTGTTTTACCTAGTATTGAGATTGCTTTGGGTTTGAGAATGGGGCAGAAGTGTAGTTTTGACAGGGACGCCTGAACAAGTAACTCTACGCCAGTCCCATTTCACTTCTGGCACATGGGATCATCCCGTGGTGTACCAAAATTATTAAGAGGCCAGAGCCAATGCAAAAAAAGCCCCAAATGTTTTTAACTGTAGGCAGAAAACACAACCTCAGCTAAGCTACTCCCTAGTGGGAAAACATCCCCCAAAGTAATAAAATAAAGCTTTGTTTGAAACCTTTGTTAAAAAATTATGTAAAGGCTTCCTCAGGGCCCCCACATGTAGTATAATGGCCCCCCTCAGTGCCCCCACTGAGGGTACTGAGTAGAATGTCCATGACAGTGCCCTCATACTTCGTTTAATAGCCCAGTCAGTGCCCCCACATGGCCTCAACATGTAAAATAACAACCCCCACAGTGCCATAGATGTGTCACTATACAGTATAATATCCCATAGTGGTCCCTCCTTAGAGTAGTGGCCTCCATACAGTATAATGTCCCATAGTGATCCCTCCTTAGAGTAGTGGCCTCCATACAGTATAATGTCCCATAGTGGTCCCTCCTTAGAGTAGTGGCCTCCATACAGTATAATGTCCCATAGTGATCCCTCCTTAGAGTAGTGGCCTCCATACAGTATAATGTCCCATAGTGGTCCCTCCTTAGAGTAGTGGCCTCCATACAGTATAATGTCCCATAGTGGCCCCTCCATACAGTATAATGTCCCATAGTGTTATCAAGGAACTTCTCCCCGTGCTCTTCCGGTCTCTAGGGATGAGGGATGTGTTCTTTTGCACATGTACATAGACCAATTGTCAGGAATGATGATAGTTCCTGCTAATAAAAATGAATTAAAATGTTCATCCACAATAAAACACAATGAAAGCCGGTATAAATAAATAAGCAAATGGTAAGGTCTAAGTACCCAGTGCAAATGTATACATATATCTCTCCCCCACCACACACACTCTGTTTTTGCTGTAATTTGGCTTAAACATTGCTAGTACAGAATACAAATTTCTCAGACTATGCAGACTTATTCAAAGAACATATAAGCCTACCCTATCTATGAACCCTGATGATCCCAAAGATAGACTAAAAAGGCAAATTAGTACCCCTTTTTCATATAGGGATGATAAGAGACAAGGACTGTCCTGTATACCTTGGTGTTGACCTTGCATGGTTGCAGAATACTGATTACATGCTTGAGGGAATAGAAGAATTTTTGGATTTTACTTGAAGCCTTTTCTCTGAATGCGATTGTACCTGTAGGAGGTGGCAATAGAACTACAGGCCGGCTGTTATTATTGCCTCTGCCATGGTATCTGTGTAAGGCCATATCCATTGGTGCATTCTTTGTATTGTGTTGGTGGGATACATTTTGAAGTCACCTAGTATAGATAATGGGCTTCAAAATGTATATTTACTTAATGTATATTTACTTAGTCTCCTGGTTTATTTATACAAGCTATCAATATGGAGTATTGTAAGATTGTCTTGATTTGGAGTGTTTTTTGAGAGTTCCTGCTAATTGACCCTATAATGGGGCCATGTGAGGGAGCCTTGAGGGGTGTTTACAGACATTTATAGGTGATCAATTGACAAGCAGTAGGGATTTGACACTGGGGAATCCCAAGGTCAGCAATTTGAAGAGACCGTTTCACAAGTTATGTGCCATGACATTCATTAGTCAAATGGCCTGTGAGCAACTCAGTCCCATTCAAGAGAAAATGATTGGGCTGCAAAACCAAGCACAGCCGCTATACTATGGATTGTGACTGTGACAGGTTTGCAATGAAGAGGCTGCAACTCTCACTTGAACAATGCGGACATTTCATACAGCAGTTCTGTAGGGGTCCTAGGTGTCGGACCTTCGGATCTTCAAGTGATGACTAGGGTTGAGCGATCGGGATCGGAAAAGATCGGAGTAAATTTCACGATCGCGATCGAAATTCCGATCTCCATTTTTTCCAGCGGGATCGAGGTCGGAGGTTATCTCAAGATTGGCTCAACCCTAAAAGTGACTTTTCCCATAGAGAAGCATTGACTAGGGTTGAGCGATCGGGATCGGAAAAGATCAGATTCCGATCGGTGATTGAGCAAATTTCACGATTGCGATCGGCTGGAAAATGATCGGACATTGGGTTTTAAAATCGATCCTGAAATCTCAAGATTGGCTCAACCCTATTGATGACTTATTATAAGAAGTTGTCAATCTGTAAGCCTTGAAAACCGCTTTAAAACAAACAGGGAATGAGCAACAAGGTGCTCTGGTCTTATTATAAATGCCTATTTTTTACCATTAATAACACTCAACATTTGAATAAAATGGACAGATATTGCTAATAAATATGAAACAAAAATTCAGAGGGAATAGAAAGAACTGCAGATTGCTCTTGAATTAAACAATTGCAAATTTCAGAAAAGGTTAAAAACTTTATTCCAAACGTACAGCACAAAAAAATGCAAAGAGGAGCCAACAACACTCTAAAATACACATGATGCATCAATTCCCAATTCTTCATACACAAGTCACATATAATAGTGTACAGCTTATTAAAAAGAACATCAGATTTGTGTATGAACACATAGCTACAACAACGATATGCAAAAAAAGATTAACACAATGCTAAGAACATCAATAGCTGAAACATAGCATAAAATATGATAGGACAATGAATTTATACTGCAGGGTAATTCTCTCATATAAGTGTGCACAACATTCCTATCAGTTTCTTATAAAACAGTTAGTAGTTTGACATCTATATGGGATCATGTCACCCCCGATAAACAATAAAATAAGATTATAAGATCAAGTAAAGGTGCCTATACACATAAGAGTAAAGTAGGCCACACTTGCTGATTTTATGATTTTCTGGTGTACCTTTGGACCCTACCCAACAATGGAGATAAGCCACAGCCAGAGTTGTATGGCAGCAGCTTACTCCTCAGTCCCCCCATTCACACTTATGAACATACCAGGGGGCATCTGGGCAATAGATTTCAGCTCAATAGGCTTTTGGCTAACATCTATTGAATGTGTATGGGCACCTTTACAGAGCAGGCTTTAATATTAAACCAACATATTAAAGTAACTTATCAATATACCTAGCCTTAAAGGGTAGAGCATCTTACATTCTATAGTGGCTATGCTTGGTACTGCAGCTCAGCTCTATTCATTAGAATGGGAGTGAGCTGCCAGCATGGCTATCTGATCAACAGATGTGATGTGACTGGCCTGAGAAGAGAAAATGGAGCTCAATATAGTCCTGGACAACCTCTGCTGATATTGCTTGGGCCCCTGGAAACAGGAAAGATCTGCTGTCCTGTTATATCATGTATTGTCATTATGGACAAATCATTACATAGGCTTACACCAATGGTGGGCTCAAGCAATGGCAGCATAGGAACAGTGAGGTAATATACTGACAAGTTTATTGTGTTAACATGAGCTCAACACTTTTGCCGTACTCAGGAAAACCCCTTTAAATAAGGGCATCAACCAGATACCTATAAAGGATTAAAAAGCCACTTCTATAGTATTCTGCACAGGGATCCTTGCCAGCCACTCCTTGCCGAATACACTAGGTAACCAGTGGTTTAACCCTGTACGGGCATCTGACATATCTCTAGTGGTTACTGAATGTGGCAAGTGCTGTGCTTTCTCAATTAAGAAAAAGCTTGTAGTTAATTACTTCCAATCTGACTTCTTAGGTATCATATTAACCAGGTTTCAATACATACACAAACATACATATTTCTAGTAATATAACAATGGGTCACTTTCTTACACCCTTACTATTTCATTGAAATATCAGAGACACTGTATCTTGGCTAATCCAATAGTGAATTACTGAGCGTGACTACTGCTATTGGCATTGCCAGTACCCATACATAGCCAAAGTTACATTCCTCTTTTGCACGGCTCCTGTAAGTATATGGTCACTCTAACATTGGGTCAATATTTAGTATCAGTCTTTGGAACTCAAAATGAAGAGAGGAAGTTTCAGTTTATAAGTATAATAGAAAAATGTCTACATCTTTAGTGTTTTGGTCACCTTCTGGTATTGAGTTACAAATACTAGCAAAAATATGGCAGTGTGAAAATGGCCCCACAGTAGACCTGGCAGTATCTGCATCATATTTATGAGCCTGTAGTTTATAATAAGACTATTTGTATATTACATTATGATTATCCTATTAAGGGACCGGCAGTCTATCCCTTTTGAGCACGTCCTGCTGCACACCATGCTGACCACAGCTGAAAGCGAATCATGTAAATTTCCCATTGAGATAGGACTTGCTGTCAATATTGGTATATAATCCCACAATCACTATTAGGCCAGGGGCCACATGGTGTGTGATGACAGTGGATCAGCGAACCCACTACGATCTTCAGTGGTTGCACTGTGTATGAGATTTAAAGAGAGTCTATCACTAGAATCCAGAATATCAACTCAGCCTGCAGCTAGATAGGTTAGGGTCACGTGTAATAAACAGTGTTTCCCTTCGTGAACTGATGTCTCTGTTGCAGAAATATCACTGTTTTTCTCAATATACACATGGGCTCTTTGGAGCAACAAGGTTGTCGTTTTTTCTTTATCGAAGAAGGTGGCATCACCCGCACTGCTCCAAAGAGATCATTTGAGTATTGACAAAAACAGTAACGGAGGAAGTGATTCACAAAGGAAAACACTGTTTGATTTAGGTGACCCCAACCTATCTATCTGCGGGGCTGGATTGATATGTTAGATTCTGGTGACAGACACTTTTAAACAATTGCAAAGGATGAAAGCCACAGAGGGCCTGCAGAGAAACCACACAATTTTGGGTGTTTTTTGCTTTGACAGCTTGCAAGAAAACACGCTGCAGAATTTCACAGTAGAAATTCTGCAACGTGTTCACATTGTGTGGCCTTGGCCTTAAGATGCGATCCCTCCCAGCTTCTAAAATATTGTAATATTTTACCAGTCTAACTAAAACCTGTTAGTGCTTATGTTGTTTTTTCGTAGAAAATGGAAGCAGATTTGATGCTCGGGGAGCAATAAGACATTGAAACCTTCCTGTGTACAATGCACTAAATTCACCTCTCAAACATTTGACCGCTTTAGACCTGTACAGAAAGCAGAATAATATTTTTTCTTCAAATGAATATTATGTACCTGGCTTTTGGAAGCTGCAACCTTTGCAAATAGTGCTTGGGATACTTTAGCTCTTTTCATTTCCTGCTGGATCTCATCATAGATGGAAGCATTAATATTCATGTTGCAGTTCTCCAGGCTTCCGTTTCTCTCAGTTGCAATGGTAGCTGTTTTGACCTGGAACATACATTTAAGAGAGGAAATTTACTCACAGATTCTGGTTACAAAATAAAAACAGAGATTTTTTGCCTTAATATATATTTTGATACAATAGAAATCCAAAATAAAATCAATCTAGAAGGTGACCATATTTTATTTGAGCGCTATATTGTATAAATGGCGCAGTCAGTTCTCCTGACACTTCGAGATTCCTATTCTAATAATACAGACTATTGTCAAACGCCAACAAGCAATAGCAAAGTCATCGAGCAAGTTTTGTGGCAACAAGCCAGATATTTTCACAGAAGCGTGCAAATGTACAACAGAAAGCTTTCTGCAATTAATGTGAAAGAATTTAACCATCTGTCTTTGAATAGACTGGCTTATCTTGAACGGCATGAAACATAACCGTGATGATTTATGTCTGTGATAAAAGGACAATGGCGGCATCATAGATTCCAAGTTTTTTTTTTTTATATTATTATTATTTTGATTAGATTTTCCCCTTTAACATGGTTTAACCTTGCTCTTTTGTATTTTGCCTATATCAACACCCATCCGTATCATCTAGTGTGTTTCGATTTTAGAACAGATTGTATACATGGACAGGATACATGGTTTTCACCCTAAATGTAGCTAGTGGATGAAAAGATTTTTTTTGTTCATCATAATATATATATATATATATATATATATATATATATATATATATATATATATATATATATATACACATATACCTTCTATCTTATTCCTTTGCATACAAGTACAATAATAGTACAGATCTATACAGAGATTTAACGGGGTGGCATTTTGATGGAGTTTTTGAAGCCAAATCAGGAGTTAGAAGGGGACAATTAAATTAATTTGATTAATTTTTCACTTCAAAGAAACACAATTCTGATTTTCATCAGAATCATGAAATCGATGTTCGCTCCATACCGGAATCTCATATATTTTGTACTTGCAAGCTAGGATCAACAGTTTCTCTGCTATAGTCAATATCTCGGTGCTAGAACAAGGCACACATGAAATTTGAGAATAAAATTGAAAATCACCTGTAAACTGGAAAAAAATCCATAATTTTTGGCATAATGCTCTGCCCTACCATAAGTGCACTGAGAAATAAAAAAAAGGTTACGTGGTATCTACCATTTATAAGCTCTCACTGTTTAGGATCCTAACTTGTTCTTTGCTTTAAGAACTGTACCAACAAACCTAAACATGTCCTTGCCATGAGGCTATAGCCCCATGTTGTGGAAATACAGCCTTTCCCGCTACGGAACGCAACATTTTATAATACAAGTAAAGTGAATGAGATTTTGGCTAATCCCAGCCACACTACAGAAAAAAAAACGTTGCGGAAAAGCAAAAAATGCAGCATGTCATCTATACCCGTGGAAACACTTGCAAGCCACGTTGAACCTGAAATCAAGTGCACAGACAGGATAGAAAAATGTAACATCACCCATAAAGTTTTCAGTAGCCTCTCAAATTTCCATGGACTCTGAAGCAAGGCTTCGATGGATTATACGTATCTCAAAGATATAAGAGGGTGACATACTTATGCTTCAAGCTCACCACAGAGCCATACGCATGGATGCCCTATGGCAGGACACTGAGACTTGTCTACTACAGAGCCTTCAACACTATATTCTGCTGAAGGTTACTAGTATATTACAGAGATACTTTCCATAACACAGAATCTGATAGGGATCAGAGGCATACAGATACATAGTAGGGTACGTTGGGCATCCTACTGGATTACAACTCTATATAATTTGGAACAGCGTATGCTCATCCTGATGACATCTTTTAGTGATAATCTTTGAAAGATATTTTAATCAAAGTTAGGTAAAGCTTCTTTAGCATTACTGTAGTTGTGTGTGTGTGAGTGTGACGGTATAGCTATGGATAAAAGATAAGACTCCAGGACCAATAGTGAATAGTAAGTTCAAAAGGAAGAATTTGGCATTGATTTTAATACGGATTATGCCTCAAAATCAGCTCTAACCTCTACACTGAATCTGCCTCCCACTGCATTCAATGGAAAGAAGCAGAGACCGAAGCAGGATGCTGAAAAAATAAGCTTCCTGCTTGATCCCAATAGGTGGGGAACCACCATTAAAGTTGACGGCTGCTGTGTACAGTTCCACCTGACGGACGTCAGCAGCCACATCAGCCTCAGCGGTGACCTTTACACAATTGGGGCCAGTCAGTCACTCGCCATTCGTGAAATGAGATGTCACGGCTGTCATCAGCCATGGGGTCCTATACACAGGAACCGTCTCTGGAAACAGAGGACTTGGGAGAGGTGAGTACATTTGTTTTCATTTTACTGATCCCATTTGCAGCACCTATAAACCTCAAATAAAGGACTCAAACAACCCCTTTAGGTATTGGAACGTCTCTGCTCTAACAGACAGGTTATCAAATTCAATAAAAATGATATTTGGAAATATTATTCTACATTATTCCCGCAGCAGAAACTTTTCAGGCTCAAAAAGGATTTGCTTAAACATTTGCAAGTAAAAGTTTTAAGCCCCATCTACTTTCCTCTGACAGACATGTATGTTAAGGTGTGCATGAATGCATCAATAATCGTTTCTACATTTCTCGGTATTATCAGTCTCAATGCAGATTGTGATACCTGTTGTTGGACTTACATCAAAAGAATGGAATAATTTTAAAGCAATTGATGAATCTTTTGTAGTTCTTTAAGACACTTGGCAGGAAAAATATGCAAAAGAGAGAGAACAGACATGCTGGATATTTTCTCGAGACTCTGCAGCAGTTGTTTACAAAAACAGGCTTTAGATAATTTACCATTTATCTACTTTTTTTCCCGTTTTTTTTTTTTTTAGATCCCTAAACGTTTAAGATTGATAAACCATATATACAGACACACACGCGTACATACATTATGTTCTGCTTCTATACGTTTGTGCTGCTTTTATACCGCCTTACGGTAATTTTAACTCTTACGCTAAGTTCCATTAGCTGCTACAAATCCATAATTTACAGTTGACTCATTGCCTGATAAATGGATTATCATCTGAAATCCCAGCTATCATATGCAACAGAAAATGTCTAAACCAAACAAATCTTGCCTCATTTTGAATCACTGTTAAAGCAAATATAACACCGCACAAAGAATCAGTAATATTATTAGACATTTCAAATGATATTAGTAATCCTCTAAGCCAGCGAGATGTACAAAAGCCCCACGCTATGATTCACCGGAGCCTAAGGCAACACTAATTATTGAATCACCGAGGTTCTATTGGGAACCACATTTTTTATGATTTGGAGTCCGTTTTATCCCCTTATCTCTAAAAGGATCCTTCACTGGACTTCAGGCTAAAGTCCATTAATAGTAGACTAAGCCATTAGCACACCATGTTCCCTTTCAATAAGGAAATTTGCTCTCTTTCTTGCAATACATTAGTGCATAACCGTAGCAGCTTCCTCCTGTCCACCATCGCCAACCCGTGTTATTTATTACTCCTGGAAGACATTTGGTAATCATTAGCTGTAAACTCTGCCGTATGTCAAGAAAAGATGCTTTTGTGTTCGATGAACTCATCGGTTTTATTATGTACATTGAATCTGGATATAAGTGTCTAAGCAATATTTTCCATGAGCGGTATATTTGTTTTAAAGCGCAAAAGTATCCACGTAAAACTTAATGGAAGAGTCATGTACCATTAGGACATAAATGGGAATGGCACAAGGCAAGCCCATGAGTGCACCAATTAACTTAATAAAAATACAGACCTGCAATATAATAGATGTTGCTTACAGCTGCTTACTCTTCTATCTGTTAAAGGGAGTCTGCCAGTAGTATTGCCCCCGACAGCATTGCACCTAGGGTAAGGTTTATAAAAGCTGCAAAAAATACAACCGCAAGTGCCATCTGGGCGGTCACTAGATGTGAAGTGTCTCTACAGTGAAGGCCGCCAAATCCCTCCCCTCTGCTCTTGAGTGACAGCTGCAGAAGTCTCCTGCGTGGACACTAAAGTTGTCACTCATGAGCAGAGGGAAGGGGTTTGGGAACCTTCAGAGCCAACAGCATGGGGCACTGGCACATGTAGGGAATACCCACATGATGCTTTGCTTGTTCAGAATATAAAAACTTCTATTTTTGGTTTCTGCAGCAACTCTGAACGTCCCCTTCTCTAACGCATAGGCATCAAACTCTGATCCCCAGGCCAAAACTGGCCCACAATATAATTATATTTGGCCCACAAGAACATACCAATTGTCCACATTTTCAATTTTGACCCACTGTGTATATGAGTTTGACTCCCCTTAGAGATTCCCCGATCTCGTGCTATCAGCAGTTTTGAATGGTCAAAGGGTCTGCCAGCCACTGCCGACAGTGACCTTTGAAGCCTTTCTTTCTCATGGGAAAAGGTCCACACCTAGATATATTACTGCGTTATTTTGTGTCAGTGATGGCTACTCATAGTTTTTGAAACTTCTGGCTGCTCATTCGGTTCAGGAAAAAACTTTACAACATTTACAAGACGACACAAAAAACCTGTCTGCTTAAAGAGGACCTTTCACCATCTGGGGCACATGTGGTTTAATACAGCGCTAAAAATTCGACAGACGCTGCTGTGAGGAAGGGCATTCCTGATTTACTGTAAGAAACGCCCTTCTGACAGTGAAGAGCTACAGTACTGGCACTGATAGCTCTTCACAGATCGGGAAAGCCGAATTCAGCGCATTGTCGGCTTTCTAGCAGTGTATTAAACCGCAGGTGCCCCAGATGGTGAAAGGTCCTCTTAGTGGTTAAACGCGGAAACCTGCAGACCCCGTTGACTTCTAGGACTTTTCTCTCTGCCAATTTTAAGCAGAATGTGTGATTGAGTCTCGCTAATGGTCAACCTGGACTCTCAACATTCACCCAATGTGTATGGCTATCTTAAGTTATCATTGAGAAATGCCTAAATACCAATAAAATGATCATGAAACAGCTGATAGGGAGCCAATCGGAAGGTGCACGGAATGCGATGACAGTATATCTTTAAGTACATGTTCCCAAACATTCAATAAAATCGGAAACATTTTAAAGAAATTAACAGTATGCAAAATGTTATCATAGCTATGCAAATAGATGGATAGAGGTAAGTAAAGAATAGAAATATGCAAATCAACCATACGGTATATATGGTAAGATCCTTTACAGTCAAATATTGAATGACTGCAAATACTTTTTTGACCTTA